>NW_026551582.1:0-3279 GCF_027596085.1 Anoplopoma fimbria | reverse complement strand
CTGTTGTTCTATCCACTGCACACACTCCCCTTAAAGCTAGGGTGGGTATTAATTAATTAATTTCTTTACTGTAATATTTGGCAAAACTGTCCTAATAGCCAGTCAGCTATATGTAGGTGAAGTGCTCTGAGAATATCTGCTCATAACTTTGCTCTCCCCTGCCTCTGTGGGCCGCACCCAAAAATTGCCACCGCTCATGTACACTTTGACCAATCAGAGCGAGGCTCCGATTCTCCGTTCTTATTGGCTGTGGGACTGTCCGGTCACCTTGGCAACGACGTTGGTGCGTCCCTGCGTGTTTCGTCTTCCTATCAATGTAACTGAATTCACATGAACGCGCATAACTGACGTTCGGTGGGAGGAGCTACAGCAGGTAGCGTGGCAGGGAGAGGCCAGAGAGCACGCGACGGAATCTCAACGGCTGTTTTCGCCCACCCTAGCTTTAAGTGGCGTCTGAGAGCTGGAGGTCCGCTAAGTATAGAATAGTCTGACAATTGGTGCACAAATGGTCACTAAAGAGGTTCTGGGAACAGTATTTTTGTTTGAAATGAAAGGCATTCCTAATTTAAAACCTCTTTGCTATGTATCTTCAGATATTGCAGATGTTAATTCATTCACCCCCAATCATGGGACGAAAACTTTCTTTTAGTAAAGGCATGATTGATGGTAAAGACTTCCTGGCGTATGCGATCTGAAAAATGTCAAATGAACCATGAAGAGTGTCACAGTCTTGACAAAGAGTTCTGAGTGGCTTTACCATCCAGGTGCAGATGCTGAGCAGATAACTGCAGAAAAATGGTATTTGGAGAACCATCATCAATGACAGCACATCTTTCCAGGATTCACATTCCCATTATGGAGAAGAACTATAACTTTCAAGAGTACACCATTCCAATAACTCGGTCAGTCGGTCAAGATATAATGTCATCAAAGCAGGACTAGAGAGATTGTTGGATCTTTGATTTACCTCACACAGTATTCTTAGATGTCTACCTTTGCAAGTGGCAAAGGACATTTTTCGGACAAGTGACATAAAGAGTTGCAGAGCACTGCCAACAACATTTGTTCTCCTATATCCAGTTTACCTTTTGATTGTTTGTCATATCAGTGATATCAGGGCATTTTCTGAGACAATGTTCAAATTAGCTGCAGTATGCACAGGTTTCTCTAGAAAAGGTTGTGGATCACTAAGTTTGTGTGCTCTATTTAGAATTGTCATCAGAGCAGGTGTGGACAAGGGTGTCTTGCTGATTGGAAGATGAGATGGAAATTTATTTTCTAGGTTGACACCGAGCTTCACTTCATTAAACCTTGATTCCTGTATAGCTACAAAGAAGTTCTGCATGTTTGTGTTCTGTCCTTGATCTTGTTGCCAAGCAGACCAATAAGTGCTTGGACACTAAGGTCAAAGTTATCAAGAGCATGGACATCACCTACTGTAATAATAAGAAGATCCATGAAGTTTCTGAGCTCCTAAGGTGCCAGTTGTCTTGGTTACAAAGTTTATCCAGAGCCTTGATGGCTTGGGTGTATGGTTCAGAAGCAAAGGAGAAAGCAAAAGCTGCTCCCTTGACTTGGTCCACTTTAAGCTGATCAAGGGGAACGTGAAATTTAAATAATCTGTCTGTACTGCATTTCATCCTCTCTAGTAAGGTCTGGAGCAAAAGGGCTCTCAAGCTTGTAGCTGTGGTCTCCCAGTATGGGGGTTCCAAAGGTCCTGCTTCCTGGCTGCCATGACATGTAGAGGACTGAGGCATTAGAAAGGAGGAAAAGGAACGAGAGCCTGGAGGATCAAAAGGCTGAACCATAGAAATAAATTAGAGTAGAAGGGATATTCCCGTACAAATCAACATAGCTGGATGGTCAGAGAAGAGTGTACCCTTGCCATTGCAATGGCGGTTGCTGGTTAATTTCCGTATAAAATAAACAGACTTAGGTGAGTTGCAGACTCACTGAGGTGAGGTTTTGTAGTAACAACTAAAACGAGCAGTGTAGTAGTAACATTACGAAGCGTAGAGCCAGAGTAAATGAGTAAAATTGAATAACTTAATGCTATATTCACACACTCTTGTCACAGTGTACACACACTTGGCTGTTGGGTCCAACGATCCATCCACCTCACTCCCTGACGCTCTGGAGCAAGACAAGCTAACATTAGCTAACTTAGCTAACTGCCGTTCTTCTACGGAACTGCCTCCGTTCTGCAACAAGACTTTATGGCCCACTGATGTATGTGTATAGATTGTAAAGCCCTCTGAGGAAAATTTGTAATTGGTGATTTTGGGCTTTACAAAAAAAATTGTAGTGAATTGAATTGAATTGACTTGAATGAATTGAACTGACGTTTTCACCATAGCATCAAGCAAATATGCCCATTTTATTTTGTACTAGTCAAAAGACCACTGAAAACAGTTCTATGTGTGTTTTACTACTATTCTGTTTCTATGGGTTGAACCCATGACCTTTGTGGTTGGACCTCTGGTAGTGCTGCAGGAGAAGTGGAAGGTAACAAGTGTTGCGAAGAAAGGATTGGCTTTAGTAGAACAGCTGAAGGAAGTGCAGCATCAACGATTGAAAAACTAGGTAAATAGGGCATGGCAGAAGTAACAACATTAGGATGATGGCTGACTTCTGGTGGACAGGAAGATGACTTGTGTTGTGGTGATATAAATAGAAAGGCATGCTGTTCTGCTTAAGAGGCTCATGGAAAGGTAGACATGAGGTAGATGACCCAGCTGAGGGATGAATATTTGGAAGAGGAATGAGGAAAGGATAATCTATCTAAATACCCCTCATTGTTACTAAAATTATTTCATGATTCGAACATGTTCAGTAAACACAGAATCAGCTAAATCAGTTGTCATATTTCCTTTTACTGTCAAACTCATTTCTCTTTTGTTCCTCTTGTGTATTATCCTGCAACCCGTGTGTTTGTTGTATGATGATTGCATTCTGTTAAACATGCAGCACCTCCAGGTGATCAGGTGAACCAATCAGGTAAATGAGGTAGACAAGGTGAAAACCAGAGCCAATCAATAATGAAGAAAAGAAGAGAAAGGAAGTGAGGTAAATGAAGTGTTGATCTTAATTACATTACTCGTACATGAAATGTGTATGCTTCTCAACAGCAGGATCCTGGACAGTTGAAAAAATACTGACTAAAGGAGTTTGAAATGAAATATCTGTTATTATTATTATTATCAGGCAATGTGTGTAAATTGGTGGCTAAAAGTTTTATTTGATCAATAATATTTTGTTTTCTTGTACCATAGTCATTTA
>NW_026551580.1:0-2929 GCF_027596085.1 Anoplopoma fimbria | reverse complement strand
ACTCTGGTTCTATGAGTTCTACATGACCTCCAGAGACAGTATGTAACTCTGGATCTATGAGTTCTACATGACCTCCAGAGACAATATGTAACTCTGGATCTATGAGTTCTAAATGACCTCCAGAGACAGTATGTAACTCTGGTTCTATGGAAGTTCTACATGACCTCCAGAGACAGTATGTAACTCTGGTTCTATGAGTTCTACATGACCTCCAGAGACAGTATGTAACTCTGGTTCTATGAGTTCTACATGACCTCCAGAGATAATATGTAACTCTGGTTCTTTGAGTTCTACATGACCTCCAGAGACAGTAAGTCAGGTTCTGTTCTGTCATGTGTCCCCTCAGTCCGGTAACGTCCGCCATCGTGCAGCGTGGGACGTTGAGGCGGGGATGTGTCCTGGTGGCGGGGAGGAGTTGGGCTAAAGTCCGTTTCCTGTTTGATGAGTATGGGCGGGCGGTGACGGAGGCCGGGCCGAGCACAGCGGTTGAGGTGGTCGGCTGGAAGGAGCTGCCATCAGCTGGAGAGATCATCCTGGAGGTCGAGTCTGAGGTGATTACAAAACCGGCGGTTTAGTTTACCTGTCCATGGGATAACCTGCTTGTTTTCATCACCAATCACCTGCTTCGTCTGAGCCTCAGTGAATGAACCTTCAGTCTGTGTGTCGTCGAGCAGCAGCGAGCGAGGGAGGTGGTGGAGTGGAGGAGTTACGCGGAGGAGCAGGAGAAGCTGCAGGAGGAGCAGGAGCGTCATCGAGCTCAAACAGAAGCTTCACCTGGAGGAGTACAGGAAGGAGAGGAGGGGCTAACTCACCTGAGCTGGAGGCAGAGGAAGTCGGCTCTGTGCCGAGCCAACAAGAACAAGTTCGCTGTGAGGCCGAGCGAGCGGATGCAGAGCGACGGGCCGAGCCTGCCGCTCATCATTAAAGGTACGCACACAGCCGCGCTCCGATTGGCTGCTCGCCCTGTGACATCACTCACAATCACCTGTTACTATTGCTAGCTTCAGTAAATACTTTTGTTTTATGAATTCAGCTGCATTCAAACACAAATAGCAGTCTCGTATTTTATATATTTATAATTTACAATGAAACAATTTTCATAAGAAAGTAACAAATGAAATAAATAATTTGTTATTAGTTAATTACAATAAATACAAGAATAACATTCACAGTGAAGGTCTGAAGCAACGTGACGAGATCACTCAATTCTTCTCGTTTTGCTTCATGTTGCTGTTCACGTACATTTATTATTTGACCTTTGACATTAACCTCAATCTGTGGCATCCACACTGACTGACCTTTGACCTGCAGGTGACGTGGACGGCTCGGTGGAGACCCTCCTCAACATCCTGGACAGCTACGACGCTCAGCGGCAGTGTCAGCTGGAAGTGCTTCACTTCGGCATCGGGGACGTTTCAGAGAACGACGTCAACATGGCCGACACATTCACAGGTAACGGCAGAGAGGAGGCGGGCTCAGAAACCCAGGAACCGGTTCTGACCGGGACTCCTCCTGAACTTCCCTGTTCCTCAACAGGTTCCGTTTACGGCTTCAACGTCGCAGCCAGCAAGTCCATCCAGCAGCTGGCGGCGAAGCGAGGCGTCCCGCTGAGGCTTCACACCGTCATCTACAGACTGATCGACGAGCTGAAGGTGGAGCTGAGCAGCAAACTGCCTCCACTGCTGTCGGAGAACATCGTCGGTGAGGAACCGTAGATCCGTCTGATAGAACCCTGCTGACACTCAGAGTCTCTGGATGTAGAAAGGTTCTCTACCAACAGCGGCTGAAGAAGAAGAGAAGAAATCAGCTGGAAGCTCAGATTTAGACAGGAACAGCTTCCTGTTTCAAGAGTTTCACAATAAAAGCAGTCTAGAACAAGCTGGAGTTAACTTTATCAAAGCTGTTCTTCAGACTTCACATAGAACCAGAAGGTTAGTCTGGAGTTAGTACTGCTGGAACATCAGCTGATCTCATCACAGGTTAAACCTCTTCAACCAGTATTGACTTATTGATAAGTTCACTTAATCAATAGATCTGTAAAGCACCACGTTATATCTGGTGTGATCCAGTCTCAGTGGACTAATGTGGTTCTACAGGGTTCTGCCGTCATGTGACACAAACTATTTCACATGTAAAACAACAGTTTATTATTCTGTTATCGAAGTAATTATTGAATGAAAGGAGAGAAGAAGAACTTCAGTATACAGCTGGTTACTAACAGTAGTACTTCATAGTACTTTCATCTGGTATTATTTAGGAATCATCAGACCCAGAAGAAAACACGACGCTGATGTTATCTTTTTATAAACTACAAATCAAAAGTCAATCTCAAACTATTTTGATATTGGGTGAAACTCTCTTTTCATGATGAGTCCTTCATGACAAAGGAAACAGGAAGTGGTTTGTCTCACCGCTCTCTCCAGGTGAGGCGGCGTGCTCTTCATGTTTGACGTCTCCGTGGGGAAGAAGAAGGTTCCTGTCGCGGCTGTCGGGTTCAGAAAGGTCAGCTGGACCGCCGGCTCAAGTTCAGACTGATCCGAGGCCGAGACACCGTCTGGGAGGGTGAGTCAGACCTGGACTTATAACAGAGTCCTGGCCTACTGTTGGGACAGGAAGTAAAGCTGTGACCCACACACTCCTTATACTACGACTCTCCATGGGTTGACTTTCTGAATGACATACCGTATTTTCCGCACTATAGGGCGCACTGGATTATAAGGCGCACTGTCAATGAATGGTCTATTTTCGATCTTTTTTCATATATAAGGCGCTCCGGACTATAAGGCGCATTAAGCGAAACAAAACAGTCAGTCAGTCAAACTTCCTCCACTTCCTACCATTGATTCATTAACGTTGAATTCTCTCGCAGCTGCTCTATTCCCATGTTCTCCTGGTGACTGACAGCCTTGAGTGTTCAGTCCTTATACAC
>NW_026551579.1:0-3294 GCF_027596085.1 Anoplopoma fimbria | reverse complement strand
GTCAGGTTCTGTTCTGTCATGTGTCCCCCTCAGTCCGGTAACGTCCGCCATCGTGCAGCGTGGGACGTGGCGGGGATGTCCTGGTGGCGGGGAGGGTTGGGCTGAAGTCAGTTTCCTGTTTGAGCCAGTATGGGCGGGGCGTGACGGAGGCGGGCCCGAGCACAGCGGTTGAGGTGGTCGGCTGGAAGGAGCTGCACCGTCAGCTGGAGAGATCATCCTGGAGGTCGAGTCTGAGGTGATTACAAAACCGGCGGTCTGAGTTCTTATATTGGTCACAAGTAAGTCTGTGGATTTCCTGCTGCTTCGTTACATTTAAACACACATGATCCTCTCCAGAGGTTATAGTTTACCTGTCCATGGGATAACCTGCTTGTTTTCATCACCAATCACCTGCTTCCGTCTGAGCCTCAGTGAATGAACCTTCAGTCTGTGTGCCGTCGAGCAGCAGCGGCGAGTGGTGGAGTGGAGGAGTTACGCGGAGGAGCAGGGGAGAAGCTGCAGGAGGAGCAGAGCGTCGTGAGCTCAAACAGAAGCTTCACCTGGAGGAGTACAGGAAGGAGAGGGAGGGGCTAACTCACCTGAGCTGGAGGCAGAGGAAGTCGGCTCTGTGCCGAGCCAACAAGAACAAGTTCGCTGTGAGGCCGAGCGAGCGGACGCAGAGCGACGGGCAGCCTGCCGCCATCATTAAAGGTACGCACACAGCCGTCCGATTGGCTGCTCGCCCTGTGACATCACTCACAATCACCTGTTACTATTGCTAGCTTCAGTAAATACTTTTGTTTTATGAATTCAGCTGCATTCAAACACAAATAGCAGTCTCGTATTTTATATTTATAATTTACAATGAAACAATTTTCATAAGAAAGTAACAAATGAAATAAATAATTTGTTATTAGTTAATTACAATAAATACAAGAATAACATTCACAGTGAAGGTCTGAAGCAACGTGACGAGATCACCCAATTCTTCTCGTTTTGCTTCATGCTGCTGTTCACGCGCACATTTACTATTTGACCTTTGACATTAACCTCAATCTGTGGCGTCCACACTGACTGACCTTTGACCTGCAGGTGACGTGGACGGCTCGGGTGGGAGACCCTCCCTCAACATCCTGGACAGCTACGACGCTCAGCGGCAGTGTCAGCTGGAAGTGCTTCACTTCGGCATCGGGGACGCCAGAGAACGACGTCAACATGGCCGACACATTCACAGGTAACGGCAGAGAGGAGGCGGGCTCAGAAACCCAGGAACCGGTTCTGACCGGGACTCCTCCTGAACTTCCCTGGTTCCTCAAACAGGTTCCGTTTACGGCTTCAACGTCGCAGCCAGCAAGTCCATCCAGCAGCTGGCGGCGGCTTAGGCGTCCCGCTGAGGCTTCACACCGTCATCTACAGACTGATCGACGAGCTGAAGGTGGAGCTGAGCAGCAAACTGCCTCCACTGCTGTCGGAGAACATCGTCGGTGAGGAACCGTAGATCCGTCTGATAGAACCCTGCTGACACTCAGAGTCTCTGGATGTAGAAAGGTTCTCTACCAACAGCGGCTGAAGAAGAAGAGAAGAAATCAGCTGGAAGCTCAGATTTAGACAGGAACAGCTTCCTGTTTCAAGAGTTTCACAATAAAAGCAGTCTAGAACAAGCTGGAGTTAACTTTATCAAAGCTGTTCTTCAGACTTCACATAGAACCAGAAGGTTAGTCTGGAGTTAGTACTGCTGGAACATCAGCTGATCTCATCACAGGTTAAACCTCTTCAACCAGTATTGACTTATTGATAAGTGCACGTAATCAATAGATCTGTAAAGCACCACGTTATATCTGGTGTGATCCAGTCTCAGTGGACTAATGTGGTTCTACAGGGTTCTGCCGTCATGTGACACAAACTATTTCACATGTAAAACAACAGTTTATTATTCTGTTATCGAAGTAATTATTGAATGAAAGGAGAGAAGAAGAACTTCAGTATACAGCTGGTTACTAACAGTAGTACTTCATAGTACTTTCATCTGGTATTATTTAGGAATCATCAGACCCAGAAGAAAACACGACGCTGATGTTATCTTTTATAAACTACAATCAAAAGTCAATCTCAAACTATTTTGATATTGGGTGAAACTCTCTTTTCATGATGAGTCCTTCATGACAAAGGAAACAGGAAGTGGTTTGTCTCACCGGCGCTCTCTCTCCAGGTGAGGCGACGGTGTCCGCCATGTTTGACGTCTCCGTGGGAAGAAGAAGGACTCCTGTCGCCGGCTGTCGGGTTCAGAAGGTCAGCTGGACCGCCGCTCAAGTTCAGACTGATCCGAGGCCGAGACACCGTCTGGGAGGGTGAGTCAGACCTGGACCTGGACTTATAACGAGTCCTGGCCTACTGTTGGGACAGGAAGTAAAGCTGTGACCCACACACTCCTTATACTACGACCTCCATGGGTTGACTTTCTGAATGACATACACCTGTTTTTCCGCACTATAGGGCGCACTGGATTATAAAGGCGCACTGTCAATGAATGGTCTATTTTCGATCTTTTTTCATATATAAGGCGCTCCGGACTATAAGGCGCATTCGCTTAAAACAAAACAGTCAGTCAGTCAAACTTCCTCCACTTCCTACCATTGATTCATTAATGTTGAATTCTCTCGCAGCTGCTCTATTCCCATGTTCTACTGCGTGACTGACAGCCTTGAGTGTTCGTGTCTCTTGGACCGGTGCCATATTTTGGGGTCCTTATACACACACACTGTAATATGATGGTGAAGCATACACACACACACACACACTGTATGTGATGGTGAACCTTATACACACACACTGTAATGTGATGGTGAACCTTATACACACACACTGTAATGTGATGGTGAACCTTATACACACACACTGTAATGTGATGGTGAACCTTATACACACTGTAATGTGATGGTGAACCTTATACACACACACTGTATGTGATGGTGAACCTTATACACACACACTGTATGTGATGGTGAACCTTATACACACACACTGTAATGTGATGGTGAACCTTATAATAATACATTTTATTTAACAGCGCCTTTCAGGTCACTCAAGGACACTTTACAAATTTAAAACAATTTAAAACAAGGGCAAACAAATAACAAAACCATTAAAAGTGCAAGTAAAAAACATGACAACTACAGTGAAAATGCTATCCTGAAAAGGTGGGTTTTGAGAGAGGATTTGAACTGAGGGAGGGAGTCAATATTTCGGATGTGAGGTGGAAGTGAGTTCCAGAGTTTGGGAGCAGAGCGGCTGAAAGCTCTGCTCCCCATGGTGGTG
>NW_026551578.1:0-2817 GCF_027596085.1 Anoplopoma fimbria | reverse complement strand
ATATATATATTAGGGATGGGCCGATAGTCGATTCTGATCGACTATCGCCGATAGATGGATTCCATCGTCGATCGTCTCAAGTTGCCGATAAAAGGCGATAATTTTTTTAATAATAAAAAAATAAAAAAAATAAAAATTGATCACTGATCTTAAAATTGAAATATGGCGCTGTGGTGGCTTTTTTTTTTTACAACTTAAAAAGCCCCGCAAATTGTAATTGAAGTTATCTGGCACAGGTGGAAACACACTATGTAGCGCTGACCTGCCGTATTCACTCACTGCTACGAGGAGAGGAGAGGAGAGGAGAGGGGAGAGGAGAGGGGAGGAGGAGAGGGAGAGGAGGGAGAGGAGAGGGAGGAGAGGAGAGGAGAGGAGAGGGGGAGGAGAGGAGAGGGAGGAGAGGGGAGGGAGAGAGGAGAGGGGAGGGGAGGAGAGGAGAGAGGAGAGGGAGGGAGGAGAGGAGAGGGGGAGGAGAGGGGAGGGAGAGGAGAGGGGAGAGGAGAGGAGAGGAGAGGAGAGGGGAGGAGAGGAGAGGGGGAGGAGAGGGGAGGAGAGGAGAGGAGAGGGGAGGAGAGGGAGAGGAGAGGAGAGGGAGGGGAGGAGAGGAGAGGAGAGGAGAGGGGAGGAGAGGGGAGGAGAGGAGAGGGGAGGGGCTCGAAACCTACCGCTCTGCTCGCCTGTGAAATGACATCACCCCCGCTGCACATGTCACTTTTTTCGTCTTACTAACTAAGATAGCCTCCATTTTTGTGTAACATGACGTATCGAAACTTAAATCAGCGGAGGCTCACGCTGATTTTTTTTATTAAAAAAAGTTGCGTGCGCATATACATATACATATACATATACATAATATTTTTATATTTTCTAAATGAAAACGAAAAAAGGCAGGGTTGTGTTTTCATTTTTTTCTCATTAATATACACTCAGCAACCCATCTTGACAGAAAAAAACAGAAATGTAGAAATTTTGCAAATTTATTAAAAAGAGAAACTGAAATATCACATGGTCATAAGTATTCAGACCCTTTGCTCAGTATTGAGTAGAAGCACCCTTTTGAGCTAGTACAGCCATGAGTCTTCTTGGGAATGATGCAACAAGTTTCTCACACCTGGATTTGGGGATCCTCTGCCATTCTTCCTTGCAGATCCTCTCAGTTCTGTCAGGTTGGATGGTGAACGTTGGTGGACAGCCATTTTCAGGTCTCCCAGAGATGCTCAATTGGGTTTAGGTCAGGGCTCTGGCTGGGCCAGTCAAGAATGGTCACAGACTTGTTCCGAAGCCACTCCTTTGTTATTTTAGCTGTGTGCTTCGGGTCATTGTCTTGTTGGAAGGTGAACCTTTGGCCCAGTCTGAGGTCCTGAGCACTCTGGAGGAGGTTTTCTTCCAGGATATCTCTGTACTCATCTTTCCTTCAATTGCAACCAGTCGTCCTGTCCCTGCAGCTGAAAAACACCCCCATAGCATGATGCTACCACCACCATGTTTCACTGTTGGGATTGTATTGGGCAGGTGATGAGCAGTGCCTGGTTTTCCCACACATACCGCTTAGAATTAACGCCAAAAAGTTCAATCTTGGTCTCATCAGACCAGAGAATCTTATTTCTCATAGTTTGGGAGTCCTCCATGTGTTTTTTGGCAAACTCTATGCGGGCTTTCATATGTCTTGCACTGAGGAGAGGCTTCCGTCGGGCCACTCTGCCATAAAGCCCCGACTGGTGGAGGGCTGCAGTGATAGTTGACTTTGTGGAACTTTCTCCCATCTCCCTACTGCATCTCTGGAGCTCAGCCACAGTGATCTTTGGGTTCTTCTTTACCTCTCTCACCAAGGCTCTTCTCCCACGATTGCTCAGTTTGGCTGGACGGCCACGTCATCAAGCGCGGCCCAAGTACTGTTCCAATACACAAGTTCGCATCAAGCCAAGTACGGTCCAGATACCCGGAAGTGTCCTCGCTCCGCCCATTATACCGAGGATGCATCGGAGTAGACTTGTGTGGACTTTGGACAGCCAAGTATCCCAGAATGCATTTCACCAGCAAACAAGAGCCGACAGCGGCGGAGACGGCTCACAACTGTCAGTTATAACTGTCTAAATACTGCTGCTGTTGTGTAACGGAATTTAGTTTTAACATTTTTTTAAGCGAGAATGTAGTTGTTAAGACTTAAAATATGCGGTCAATTTATCCAGATAGAGCCTGTTTGAAAAAAGCGCCGACGTTTGTCGGAGATGAGAGGACCAGAGAGGAGACCGGGCGGTGGTGCTCATGCAGCCCGCTGACAGCAGCCTGATCTCGGCTAGGCTCCTCCAGATGTGCCGCTGGCTCCGGTGTCTCTGTGGTTGTGGTTGCAGATGTAACACAAAACATATACATATTAATATTTTTATATTTTCTAAATGAAAACGAAAAAAGGCAGGGTTGTGTTTTATATCATATTTCGTTTTATTGTCAATATATTTATTTGTATTCTTATTTTTTATTTTATTCTATTTTTATTTTATTGTATAATATGTGTATTTATTATCTGTTTCTGTGTAGTTGAGCTGCTGCAACACCCGAATTTCCCCATGGGGATCAATAAAGGAATATAATAATAATAATAATATATATATGACTGAAGATAACCGGAGTAGGCGGGACCGACGAGCTGAGTTGGTGACGTCGTGACGTTGGTGACGTCATCAAGTTCGCTGCTGTTCCAATTGCAAAATGACCGTACTGCGTCCTCCCGTCCCGGGAGTTTGTACTCCCGAGTCGAACTATCAAGTATGAACTTGCAAGTTTGCAAGTCCATACTTGACCGTACTTGGTATTGAG
>NW_026551577.1:0-427 GCF_027596085.1 Anoplopoma fimbria | reverse complement strand
TGTCAGAGCTGGCGTCAAGCTAACTTGGGTCTACCATTAGGGGGGTTAAACTCGCGGCATATTTATTTATTTATTTAATCAATCATCTTCTTGTGTAAAAGGTAACATGCCAATTTGCCGTTCCTGTATTAGAAATACATTGCGATACCTTTACTGATTTTGGCTTCTTTTTGACTATTTATGCCATAATGACACAGTAGTAAAATTCAGTGTTTAAGCATTAGTCAGCAGTGGCAGCTTCCACTTAATTGATTTTGTGTGTGTCTATCTTATGAAAAAAACACGCAAGAACTTAAAGATTAATCAATTGCATCACTGTATTATTGACACCTACATCCAGCAAATTCACACAATTCAATACAAATGCACAATTCAATAAACATATTGTCGGGCATCACCAGCTCAAACTATCAACATCTAAACAAAA
>NW_026551576.1:0-22403 GCF_027596085.1 Anoplopoma fimbria | reverse complement strand
CTAGGATCCGTTAGCTCAGGGGTGGGCAATTATTTTTCCCAGGGGGCCAAATGAGCAACTGAAAATATGTTGGAGGGCCGGGCCAAAATGCCGAACTCAATTATGCATAATATACATTTTATTTCTATATAAAAAGCAGTAAATGGCATTGTTTTGACCGCTGCTAAGAGTGTATGTTATTATTTGGCAATTAAAAGGTGAGGTTAGCTTTCAAAAATATCATTTATTCAAATAGAATTTCCAAAATGATAAACAAAATGTGAAACATTTGACTCATTTTCAGTCACATTAATAACAAAGGGCATTTTGAGTTTCATATACTATTGAAACAAGGATTTTCTTAGCTTTCTAAAGACATCACATCATCTTTGTAGCCAAAATAAACAAGACATGTCACTGAACTGTGTAACTGTGTAAAGAAAATGCCTATATTAAACATTTAATGTTTTCAGAACTGTGCAAAAAGAAAAGAAAAGAAAAGATCAAGTGTCCCATTTCACTTGTTATATTCCCACATTTTAGTGTTCTTCAGTTCTTTTTTTTTTACTGTGCAGAACTGTGGGCTATGCATGCATGCAGCTTTGTAACACAGCCTTGTTGTGTTTCGAGCTTTGCTAGTAAACCCGTTGATGTCCGCGCTCGTTCGGCATCAGTCAGTGTTTGTATTTCTCTATGTTTCGTCTCGTAATGCCGTTTCAGACTGTCCTCTTTAAACACGCGACATGCTCCCCACACACACACACACAGGTTCACCTGGACTTCATAAAGAAACATTAGTAGTAAACATTAGTAGTAAACATGAGTAGTAAACATGAGTAGTAAACATTAGTAGTAAACATTAGTAGTAAACATGAGTAGTAAACATTAGTAGTAAACATTAGTAGTAAACATTAGTAGTAAACATGAGTAGTAAACATTAGTAGTAAACATGAGTAGTAAACATTAGTAGTAAACATGAGTAGTAAACATTAGTAGTAAACATGAGTAGTAAACATGAGTAGTAAACATGAGTAGTAAACATTAGTAGTAAACATTAGTAGTAAACATGAGTAGTAAACATTAGTAGTAAACATTAGTAGTAAACATTAGTAGTAAACATTAGTAGTAAACATGTAGTAAACATGAGTAGTAAACATTAGTAGTAAACATTAGTAGTAAACATGAGTAAAACATTAGTAGTAAACATGAGTAGTAAACATGTAAAACATTAGTAGTAAACATTAGTAGTAAACATTAGTAGTAAACATGAGTAGTAAACATTAGTAGTAAACATGAGTAGTAAACATGAGTAGTAAACATTAGTAGTAAACATTAGTAGTAAACATTAGTAGTAAACATTAGTAGTAAACATGAGTAGTAAACATTAGTAGTAAACATGAGTAGTAAACATGAGTAGTAAACATTAGTAGTAAACATTAGTAGTAAACATTAGTAGTAAACATTAGTAGTAAACACTAGTAGTAAACATTAGTAGTAAACATTAGTAGTAAACATTAGTAGTAAACACTAGTAGTAAACATTAGTAGTAAACATGAGTAGTAAACATGAGTAGTAAACATGAGTAGTAAACATGAGTAGTAAACATGAGTAGTAAACATTAGTAGTAAACATGAGTAGTAAACATTAGTAGTAAACATTAGTAGTAAACATGAGTAGTAAACACTAGTAGTAAACATTAGTAGTAAACACTAGTAGTAAACATTAGTAGTAAACATTAGTAGTAAACATTAGTAGTAAACATGAGTAGTAAACATTAGTAGTAAACATTAGTAGTAAACATTAGTAGTAAACATTAGTAGTAAACATGAGTAGTAAACACTAGTAGTAAACATTAGTAGTAAACATGAGTAGTAAACATTAGTAGTAAACATGAGTAGTAAACATGAGTAGTAAACATTAGTAGTAAACACTTAGTAAACATTAGTAGTAAACATGAGTAGTAAACACTAGTAGTAAACATGAGTAGTAAACATGAGTAGTAAACATTAGTAGTAAACATTAGTAGTAAACATGAGTAGTAAACATTAGTAGTAAACATTAGTAGTAAACATGAGTAGTAAACATGAGTAGTAAACATTAGTAGTAAACATTAGTAGTAAACATTAGTAGTAAACATTAGTAGTAAACATGAGTAGTAAACATTAGTAGTAAACATGAGTAGTAAACATGAGTAGTAAACATTAGTAGTAAACATTAGTAGTAAACATGAGTAGTAAACATTAGTAGTAAACATGAGTAGTAAACATGAGTAGTAAACACTAGTAGTAAACATTAGTAGTAAACATTAGTAGTAAACATGAGTAGTAAACATGAGTAGTAAACATGAGTAGTAAACACTAGTAGTAAACATTAGTAGTAAACATGAGTAGTAAACATGAGTAGTAAACATTAGTAGTAAACATGAGTAGTAAACATTAGTAGTAAACACTAGTAGTAAACATTAGTAGTAAACATTAGTAGTAAACATTAGTAGTAAACACTAGTAGTAAACATTAGTAGTAAACATTAGTAGTAAACATGAGTAGTAAACACTAGTAGTAAACATTAGTAGTAAACATGAGTAGTAAACACTAGTAGTAAACATGAGTAGTAAACATTAGTAGTAAACATTAGTAGTAAACACTAGTAGTAAACATTAGTAGTAAACATGAGTAGTAAACATTAGTAGTAAACATGAGTAGTAAACATGAGTAGTAAACATTAGTAGTAAACATGAGTAGTAAACACTAGTAGTAAACATGAGTAGTAAACACTAGTAGTAAACATGAGTAGTAAACATGAGTAGTAAACATTAGTAGTAAACACTAGTAGTAAACATTAGTAGTAAACATGAGTAGTAAACACTAGTAGTAAACACTAGTAGTAAACATTAGTAGTAAACATTAGTAGTAAACATTAGTAGTAAACACTAGTAGTAAACATTAGTAGTAAACATGAGTAGTAAACATTAGTAGTAAACACTAGTAAACATTAGTAGTAAACATGAGTAGTAAACACTAGTAGTAAACATGAGTAGAGTAGTAAACATTAGTAGTAAACATTAGTAGTAAACATTAGTAGTAAACATGAGTAGTAAACATTAGTAGTAAACATTAGTAGTAAACATTAGTAGTAAACATGAGTAGTAAACATTAGTAGTAAACATGAGTAGTAAACATTAGTAGTAAACATGAGTAGTAAACATTAGTAGTAAACATTAGTAGTAAACACTAGTAGTAAACATGAGTAGTAAACACTAGTAAACATAAACATGAGTAGTAAACATTAGTAGTAAACATGAGTAGTAAACATTAGTAGTAAACATGAGTAGTAAACACTAGTAGTAAACATGAGTAGTAAACATTAGTAGTAAACATTAGTAGTAAACATGAGTAGTAAACATGAGTAGTAAACATTAGTAGTAAACATTAGTAGTAAACACTAGTAGTAAACATTAGTAGTAAACATGAGTAGTAAACATTAGTAGTAAACACTAGTAGTAAACATTAGTAGTAAACATGAGTAGTAAACATGAGTAGTAAACACTAGTAGTAAACATTTGTTTTAAAGTTCTGCTTTCGGCACCACTTCCTCTTCCTCTCATGAGCCCACATGTTCGCATGTTTCAGGGTGACAGCTGTCAATCACACGCATTTCACGTGCACAGTTGACGTGCACGATCGCGTGCACTGTGAGAATAAATGGGCTTCAAAATAAAAGCACTGCGGTTTTAGTCCACCCATAAGATAATTATAAAACATGTTTTATCTTCTAATCATCATGTAATCTTTCATGGGCCGTACAATGCGCAGGTCTGCTGTAGAAGGAAAATCAAATCATCGTGTGTGACTGTGTGATATCGTCAACCTGCTGAGCAACTCATGTAGGAAACAACAGCTGAAGCAAGAAGGACATAATGATCGTTTGAAGCGGGGTTGTTGGAGTTTACTTTGTTTGTGTTGTTGTGTGACTTTGGGTGAGTTCGGATCCAAAACTCTCACTATATCACAAACTAACCATCAGAAACTCTCACTATATCACAAACTAACCATCAGAAACTCACACTATATCACAAACTAACCATCAGAAACTCTCACTATATCACAAACTAACCATCAGAAACTCACACTATATCACAAACTAACCATCAGAAACTCACACTATATCACAAACTAACCATCAGAAACTCTCACTATATCACAAACTAACCATCAGAAACTCACACTATATCACAAACTAACCATCAGAAACTCACACTATATCACAAACTAACCATCAGAAACTCACACTATATCACAAACTAACCATCAGAAACTCTCACTATATCACAAACTAACCATCAGAAACTCACACTATATCACAAACTAACCATCAGAAACTCACACTATATCACAAACTAACCATCAGAAACTCTCACTATATCACAAACTAACCATCAGAAACTCACACTATATCACAAACTAACCATCAGAAACTCACACTATATCACAAACTAACCATCAGAAACTCTCACTATATCACAAACTAACCATCAGAAACTCACACTATATCACAAACTAACCATCAGAAACTCACACTATATCACAAACTAACCATCAGAAACTCCTTCGTTCTGAGAGGTAAAATGACGTTTTTTGTGAATGGAGTCTGGTGTGTTTTAAGAGAGAACAGATAACGGCTTCACTTCCCCTTCAGAAAGGTAAAGAGGTGAAACTATTCTAAATATAGCGTATGCTTAATATGATATTGATTATTTTAGGTGTCTGAAATACGTCCACAGCAGTACATCGCTTTTATCTCATACAACCACACTTCTAAACTTCATAATGTCCCTCTAAGTGAAACAAACTAGATATAACCTGTTAGATTTAGATTTGGAGGTGCTATAACAAGGATTAAGATACCACTGGACAGAGCCAGGTGAGTTGTCAGCCTTTATGCTAAGCTAGCAGGCTAGTACCAGTGAGAGTGGTTGTTGATGTTCTCATCTAACTCTCAGCAAGAAAGCTAACATGCATATTTCCCAAAATGTCAAACTATGTCTTGAAAATGAAAAGCAATTCTTCAGTGTCACAACAAAATGCTGGAACAAAATTTCAGGGTGTTATTACACTTTAAATGAGCTGGTGAACAGAAGACGGAGAGTCAAACCTCCACAGTAAACTGGAATCAAAGGATGGGTTAAAAACATCAGGATCTACTGACTGTGATCATCCCTCCTGTTCACACTGAGCATGAAAAGATCTCCCAGTGTGCTTCAATTCAAATACAGTCCAGAGTTTAACTTGTCAAAGTTACAGACCTTTAGGTGCAGAGATAGAAACAAAAAGAGGGAATTCTGCAGTAAAAAACAAAGAATATATCCGATTGTTTTTGTCTACGTCGCCTACATTGAAATGTATATTATTATTATATGAATAATTACAGCAATGTTCATGTGGGACATATTGTTTTAAGACAGACTTGAAAAACTGTTTTATGAAAGCACTCACCAACAAACAGCTTGATGTTGTTTACTATGTATAAATGTGGAAAATCACAGGTGTAATCTCCACTGTCTGCCACCTTCATGTTCCTGATGATTATGGAGGCGTTGCCGTGTTTCGTCCTCTGAACTCTGGACTCTGACCTTCACGGCCGTTGTTGGAATGATCACCTGCATCATAAAGGAAAACCTCCTGACCTTGATCTCTCTGAGCTACTTTCTTCCAGTCAAAGAGAGCTGCTATGATGTGTCTTAGATGTGTTGGTGTAAAATATTTTAATATGCCGCCTGAATGAAAATGAATCATACGATCTGTTGAACTCCTGCTTTCGTAGCAAAGTGAAGTTCATGAAAGATTGACTTTTATAATTTTATATCTATATATAGATATTTATTTAAACATTTATATAATTAAGGTAGTGTCATTTATAAATCACACAACTGTACATTTTAGAAGTTAAAGCTGACCCAGCAGTCCAAACGTCACAGATAAGACTGCTAGTGTTAGCTGTTAGCGTTAGCTGTTAGCGTTAGCTGTTAGCGTTAGCTGCTAGTGTTAGCTGTTAGCTGCTAGCGTTAGCTGTTAGCGTTAGCTGCTAGTGTTAGCTGCTAGTGTTAGCTGCTAGTGTTAGCTGCTAGTGTTAGCTACTGTTGTGCTGAGGATTCGTCAGACACCAGAAACAAGGACTGTTTTGAGTTAAGTTCAAAAGTGCTTTATTTTAAGCTTTGCATGAATATTGCATTTCCGAGCAGTTATACGTGCACGGACCTAATTAGAACATTCAACAGGGTTGAACGTCCGGAAAAAGGCCCTTAACACACGGTGCGCAGCGGATTTCATAGGTTCTCCTTAGGGAGCCTATTGGTCAAATATTAAAGTAGCAGGCGGTGCTTGTTTTAGCTATAAGCGGCCTGGTTGGAGCTCTGGGCATATCCGCCCACACTGGCTCACGTCCCATTGGTTGCTGTCATCTTTCAGTGTGTGTGTATGTTGTCGAGTGTACATGTGCGAATCTGGTGTGGACGGGTTTTATTGGGCAATCTGTTCTATCTCCTTATCTTTATTACTTGCCTGTCTTCTACAGAGAGGGTATTGTCCTCGTAGAGTACGACTTTGCCTACTCCTTAAGCCAGGTGGTTGATTCATCTTGTGTATGTGTGTGTGTCTCAGGCCCTCCCTGTTCTTGTGTGACTGTTCTGCACTTGGCGTGTAGACGCGGGGATGCTCTCACGCAGTTTCTGACCTTCTACAGTACTTTTCCACTCTTTCTGAGTGCCTGAGTTTATGTGTAATAAAGTAAAGCGTGTTTGTTAATACTGCTGTCATGATTATTTTATATTACAACACTACTAGTGTTAGCTGCTAGCGTTAGCTGCTAGCGTTAGCTGCTAGCGTTAGCTGTTAGCTGCTAGAGTTAGCTGTTAGTGTTAGTTGCTAGCGTTAGCTGCTAGTGTTAGCTGTTAGTGTTAGTTGCTAGCGTTAGCTGCTAGTGTTAGCAGCTAACGCTAGCAGTGTTTGATGATAGTAATGGTCATTTACAGTAAATGTGTGCATAATTGTAATGTCTACCTTTATTGTCATTATTCCAAGTTTCCTGCCATGATGTCATTATTCCAGGTTTCCTGTCATGATGTCATTATTCCAGGTTTCCTGCCAAGATGTCATTATTCCAGGTTTCCTGCCACGATGTCATTATTCCAAGTTTCCTGCCATGATGTCATTATTCCAGGTTTCCTGTCATGATGTCATTATTCCAGGTTTCCTGCCATGATGTCATTATTCCAAGTTTCCTGCCATGATGTCATTATTCCAGGTTTCCTGTCATGATGTCATTATTCCAGGTTTCCTGCCATGATGTCATTATTCCAGGTTTCCTGCCATGATGTCATTATTCCAGGTTTCCTGCCATGATGTCATTATTCCAGGTTTCCTGCCATGATGTCATTATTCCAGGTTTCCTGTCATGATGTCATTATTCCAGGTTTCCTGCCATGATGTCATTATTCCAGGTTTCCTGTCATGATGTCATTATTCCAGGTTTCCTGCCATGATGTCATTATTCCAGGTTTCCTGCCATGATGTCATTATTCCAGGTTTCCTGTCATGATGTCATTATTCCAGGTTTCCTGTCATGATGTCATTATTCCAGGTTTCCTGCCATGATGTCATTATTCCAGGTTTCCTGCCATGATGTCATTATTCCAGGTTTCCTGTCATGATGTCATTATTCCAGGTTTACTGCCATGATGTCATTATTCCGTGCTGTATTACTGATTTTTCTTGCATCCTCCCTAAACAAATTTCTAAAATATAACTTCTGGTTAATTTGCTTTTGGCTAGTTTATCTGCGCTCTCATATGAGCCGGTACCCAACAGAAATGTACATCTATTCCTAACTTTTGTAAATTCAATAATGTCGTATAAACTTCAGTTAAAAGATCCTCTCGAACTGTTTGACCAGATTCTATACTTTCTATTGTATCCTTTGTATTGCATACAATGCCTATAAAAAGTATTCACCCCCTTGGATGTTACACCCTTTTGTTGCTTTTATACATGAAATCATGGTCAATACAATTTGGCTTTTTTGACAAGAATTTGCAAATAAAACCTCTTTAATATCAAAGTGAAAACAGATTTTTACAAACACTTAATTTACACTATATATTTTTAATTAATTGACATTAGTTTGTAAAAATCTGTTTTCACTTTGACATGAAAGAAGCTTTTTTGCAAATTCTTGTCAAAAAGCCAAATTGTATTGACCATGATTTCATGTATAAAAGCAACAAAAAGGGGAAAACATCCAAGGGGGTGAATACTTTTTATAGGCATTGTACTTTGTATTGTATACTTTGTATTGCATACTTTGTATTGTATACTTTGTATTGCATACTTTGTATTGTATACTTTGTATTGTATACTTTGTATTGCATACTTTGTATTGCAGCTGCAGAATCTGAACATATTACTACTTTCATTGGTTTAACCTCCTCCACCAGCTACTGAAGACTGATGATAATTGCTATCAGTGCTGCTGATAACCTGTTTGATATTCTTTTAACAATTCCTTTATTGAATTCTGGAATGTATATCCCGACTCCTACATGATTATTATCATTATTAGTGTTTTGATCCATCTGTAAAAATATTTAGATAATTACAAAAGCATTAAAATTCCTCTCAGTCCATTCTCTTCTCTTCTCTTTTCTTTTCTAATATCTGTATATTTATCTTGGGTTGTGGAAATATCCATGGAGGAATGTTGCTCCTAATAACTGCTGGACTATGTGGTATGGTATCTAATTTGAAATGTTTCACCTTCCTGTTGATGTCGCACCCAAAGCTTTTACCAGAGAACGATGAATATTCCCAACAATTGTTCAGGACAGTCGATGCTATGTTTCTGTTAGGTCCACCTTGGATTCTAATCCAGTATGATGGAGGTTATTCCACGGGCGATGTGTTCACGTGGGTTTGGTTTTGAGTGCTCCCAAGTGAAGTCTTATGGCTCTGAATTGTATTTTATTTAATTTTTCTGGATGACTTTTTGCTGCTGCTTGGTAATCCATGCAACTGTAACGGATGTGGATCAGGAACAGAAGGAGAAAACTCAGAGATGATTTTCTTGCATCTATTCAAACCTGCAGAAGACAATGTACAACATGAATGGTCTTCTGTTCCGTCTCTCCCTGTACCTTTGCCCTCTCAGCAATGCAAATCGCAAATGTCCTAAATACTTTAATATTTATTATTTATATTACTGTGAATATTTGTAGTCAATAAATATATAGAATTGACAGGATAACATTAAACTTCAATTATAACAGGAATTATTTTCAAACCATGAATAGTAGTAGACAAGAGGAAGAACAGCGACACCAGGTGGAGGGGAGTTAATATACAAAAACACAAAAACTATACCATTAAACAAAGGAAAACACAAAAACTATACCATTAAACAAAGGAAAACACAAAAACTATACCATTAAACAAAGGAAAACACAAAAACTATACCATTAAACAAAGGAAAACACAAAAACTATACCATTAAACAAAGGAAAACACAACATGCAGAAGACAATGTACCACATCAATTATCTTCTGTTTCTTCTCTCCCTGTACCTTGGCTCCTAAACATACAAAATAAGAATTTACAAAAATGAATGCCAAAATCTCTGAGTTACGTTTTTTTGTTTTTTTTATTTTAATTTTTATATATATACATATATGACGTAGCAAAAATGGCGCCTAAACCTCAAAATTAAAGGGTCAGAAAACTTATATTTTAACAGCCGAAATGACCCAAATAACTATAAAGTGATTGTACAAGCAGTCAATAAAGCATACAACATAAACGGTTCATTTAGAAACAAAATAGCACAACAGCATTCATTCACACAGCTTACTCTCAACAATGTAAATCTACATTGTGAGGGGAAGACGGGACTACGGAAGCTTAAGAGGTACAGAAGAGGTGAAACGCGATTCTTATAAAACAATAAATCTGAAGCTCAAAGAATTATGAAACAACTTTATGATCATGACTCACAATGAAGAAGATTCATCATAAATCTGTCAAGCAGACGAGAAACATGTTGAAACATCAGAAGTGTTTCTGTATTTAATTTGTTTCTTTTTTTAAAACACAGCAACATTTTTCATGTTTTAGTCAAACATAAGCATAGAAATGATGAAGAAAGTCTCCGAGAGCTTCATCACTGAACATGAACATCCATGAAGAGCTGAACCATCAGTGAACTCCAGTAAACACTCAGAAACATGTCAAAGAGCCTCAACACTCAGTGAACACTACGAATTCTGTTAAATAAACTAATAAAATAAAACCAAAAGAAACGTCGTCAACAACTCCTGAGACATAAAGAACCTCATCACAACATTTACACATCAGAGGACGCTGACCACGTTTAGAACGTTAAATAATATTGATGGAACAACTAATAAATCAGAAAACTACAGAACGGTTCTCTTATGAATGAGTTTAGATGTGAGGGATCTAATGGTTCTCTTATGAATGAGTTTAGATGTGAGGGATCTAATGGTTCTCTTATGAATGAGTTTAGATGTGAGGGATCTAATGGTTCTCTTATGAATGAGTTTAGATGTGAGGGATCTAATGGTTCTCTTATGAATGAGTTTAGATGTGAGGGATCTAATGGTTCTCTTATGAATGAGTTTAGATCAAAGTCTGAAGGTTAAATGTCCTTTTGTCCTTTAAATGTCCTCAAAGTCAAGTTTTGATCCAAATGAGACGCAAATTTTAACAAAATTTACATAAAAACAGTAAATTGAAAAGCAGAGTAACGTTCATTTCATCCACTTCAGTTATGACCGATTAGTTATTGAATAATATGATTGTTAAGCAGGAGATCACACAGAAACATGTGGAGTCAGGATATCGGAGGGTCTCCTGAAGGTTGGTTCATTTCTGTTCATCGTCGTCTAGTAGGTTGTTCCCTGCTGTTGGACCTGATTTCCTCTGCTGTAGTTCTTCGATCTTTCGATGTTAGATCATCAGGAAGGAAAATAAAGTTATATTCAAGAAGAACTCAGCTGACTTGATTCCACCAACAGAAAGCTGAAACACTGAGGAGATGAAACAACTGACAGAACTCTAAACATGAAGAACAAATCAAGAGTCTGTGGAACATGCTGATTAAATACTTTTAACTTACCTTCTTTAGGTTTTTGTTTGATGTAACGCTTGACAGCGAAAAAACCAACAACTAAAAGAACGACGAGGAGTGTAACAACAACCGCTCCAACAACCGCTCCAGCGGAAGACCCTGAAAGAGACAAAGTGAAAGCAGAACATCAGAATGTGACTCAGCAGATTAAACATCAGACAAAGAGAAAAACTGAAGATGTTGATGAGAGTCTTCATCATCATCATCACCCTCTTCCTCCTCCTCCCCCTCCTCCTCTTCCACCTCTTCTTCCTCTTCCTTGTTTGGTTCCCTCACCATGAACCAGAGGCTCAGAACCAGAGCGAGCTTCAGTGTTCATGAAGAAAACAGGGTTCCTTCTGGTGGAACAGAGAACATGGAGGGTCAGGCTGCTCAACACTGGTTCCTCATGTCTGTCCTCTGAGACGTGTTCACAGACGGTAACAGTAGCGCTGACGGTGTGACGGAACATCTCGTACAGATCTTCTAGTATTAGAGAGAACTCACAGCTGTAGAACGTCACAACGACTCAGAGGAACCAGAACCTCAAAGGTCTCTTCACCCAGAACACAGAGTTCATCTGACAATCTGTTTGTGTTCATTCAGCTCAGAAACCACTCAGACGTTAGCTACAGACGTTAGCTACAGCGAGCTAGCGGTGTGTGTGTGTGTGTGTGTGTGTGTGTGTGTGTGTGTGTGTGTGTGTGTGTGTGTGTGTGTGTGTGTGTGTGTGTGTCTTCCTCTCTTCTCTGGACCTCCATCAGGTGGAGTCTCAGAGTCGCTCCGCTCTGAATCCTCCATCCTGATAGAAGTCCTCTCATTTCTCCAGAACCAGATTCTTCACCAAGCAGCATGTTTTCTGCTCATCAATAAATAAATAGTCATGAAATAACCTCGTGGTGAAGACTGTTTTTAGAAACTCTGTGAATTAAATACTTTAACAAATGAAAATAACTTCTTCTCATTTCATCAAGAACTTTAGAACAAAATGATCAAAACAGTTTCTAGTAAAGTTATAGAGAATAAATAAATAAATATCTGTTTGTTGATCTCATTAAAGCGAGTCGTGACATAAAGTGAGACGTAAAAAACAAAACCACAAATCTTCAAATGATTTTCCCTCAAATGTTTCACATCAGATCGTCTGAGAAGTCTGAGTCAGTGTGTTTGTTTCTATCAAGTTAGACGACGTTGTTGTGTTTCACGATGAGGAACCCCCAAAACTCTGAACAGGAACCGGTTCTAAAGGAGTAAACACGGAGTATTGATGAGGTCCAGAGTTAACGGTTCTGCTGTCTGTTCTTTAGGAGTTCTGTAGTGAGACGTCCTCGTCTCAAACCTCCTCTCTATCTCTTTGTCTTCACTCAATAAAACCCTCACTAGTTCAGGAGGAAACAGTTCATCACAGAAACATCTGGACAACAAGCAGAACATCAGTCTGCAGAAATGATCAGTTTGTACTGTTTGGAGATCAGCCGTCCATCCTCGTCCACCAAGGTAACGTTAGTCTGATCAGAACAACAGGATCATCAATCAAAGATCATCGCTGAGATCATTGATCAGCTGAGAATGTGTTTTATAGATTTAGAACTTCTTCTTCTATGTCTGATCCCTGAGGTCAGTCAGTGTGCTGTTGTTCTGACTGCTTTCTCCTCAGAGGAGTTCTTCACATTCAGTGAACAGAGAGGAGCAGAACCAGAACCAGCTCTCAGTAGAACGTGGTCCAGTTCAACAGCAGCTTTAACTGAGAGCTCAGAGACAAACACGTCCTTTCATTGACACACTTCAGACAAAGTCCACACGGACTGAACATGAGGAACTTCTTCACGGACCATTTACGTCTCAACAGACTTCACATCTGCACATTATTTTACCCGTGAACAATCTAATGAACATTTACACCTTCTTCTTTGAGAACACGGAGAGACTCAGATTCAGTTTCACAGCTCTAGTAAATAAAATAGTCTGAATACAATTCTTCTGTTTCAGCTCACAGGAGATCACAGATCAATCTGTATCTGATGATTTATTGATCTGTGAATCCACAGCTATGATCATGATTTATGAATCTGAATTCATCTTTAAAGTCCATTCAGAAGATCTTCATCAGCTTCTGATGGTTTAATATTCACAATAACTACACTTATTAAAAGATAATTAATGTTTACAACCTGAAGGAGAACTGAGTCACATGAAGTGTTTGTGAGTTTATTTATTCATTATCTTTCATTTGAGGTATTTATTACTTTCTAATATGAACTTTTTAGTATTTTGAGATATTTATTTTAGCAGAACAAAGTATGATATTATTATTATTGTTATTGTAGTTATTGTCATACTCATTTTTATTATTATAATATTTATTGTTGTGTTTATTATAATTATCATTATCATTATATTATATTATTATTATTATTATTTACTGTTCTGAGAGAGGAGACAGTTGTTGCTTCTTTTACTGGAGAAGAATTAAAGTTATTTATTTATTTACACTCAGAACTGTTTCACCATTTTGTGTCAAGTTAACTTTATCCAGTAAACACTTTATGTGACTCCATGTTAACAAATTATTACCAGGAAATGTTAATGTATAAATTAAGAATGTTAAAGAATGATGTGTAAAGAAACTCACCACTTATAGACACAGAGGTCTCAGCATGAATCTGATGACTGATGTTCTGCTGTGTGGCTACACAGTGATAGCGGTCCGTCTCCTTCACAGTGATGTTGAGTTTGACGTAGGAGATGCTTCCTGTCACTGAGAACTCTGGTTCATCAGCAGGAAGTTTGTTTCCAGATCTGTCCTGCCATTCTACTTCAGGTCGAGGTTTTCCAAGAGCTTCACACTGCAGCAGGGACAAGTACTTTGTTTCATGAAGTGTCCTAATATAAGGCTCTGGAGCTGCACCTGAGAAGATAATAGAAACAATAGATCATAAAGGATAATTAGAGAATTCAAAATATAATATCAGGATGTTTATTTCATCCCTTCTCTGCATTTAAATGTGGTTTAAAACAGAGAAAAACGGAAAATCCTGATATTTAAACATGTTTGAACCTTTAAACTTACTGTAAATGAGCTGCATATTAAATCTAGTTATGAAATATGAAACAGAGATTCCTCAAAATGTATACAGACCACTAATATTAGTGTCTTAGATGTGTTGGTGTAAAATATTTTAATATGCCGCCTGAATGAAAATGAATCATACGATCTGTTGAACTCCTGCTTTCGTAGCAAAGTGAAGTTCATGAAAGATTTGACTGGATTTGACTTTTATAATTTTGTTTTTGCAAAATAAGTTTTAGTTTAAAATATAAGAAACACCTCTGAGTGTAACACAATAACACCTCTCTAAAACATTTTCAACAGAAACTGATGATGAAGATTTATTTCTGGGATGTTTAATGACACTGCTTAGTCTTATTTATGTTTACATTCATTAAAGATTCAGTGGATGAAGTTTGTTGTGTTGATGAGTTTTTTTTATCTGGATGGACAACAAATCGTGAACAATGCACAATAAATAACTAATAAATATTAATATTAATATTAATAAATATTTTTCAAATAGACAATTATTAATTAATAAACTTAAGACAGGTTTAAATATAAATGTATTAATATTCATATCATAACTCCAACTGTTTGCTCTATATAATGTCCTAATATTAACATTTATTGTACTTAAACCTGCTCCTATATCGCTAATATATTTAAATATTTTATTTATTTTTTCTCATAAGAGATAATCCTTTATTACTGTACTGTCCACTGTAACAGCTGAACGTCATTATATATACACACATACATATATATATATATATATATATATATATATATATATATATATATATATATGTGTATATGAACTCTGTAAAGACAATGAAGTAGAATCTAAAGTGAAGTGAACACAGAGAACAGAGATCCCGGTCAGTTCAGCACAGAGAGGTTTCCACAGGTAAAGGGCTGTGGATGACGTCATGCATGGGACAGGTGGAGCCTGACGTCATCGCCATCAGGACTCACCTGTGTCTCCTGATCTGTCTCTTAAGACGCGATCTAAAAGGTAAAACAAAACATGAGTTAGAGTGATTGTGAAACATTGTCAGACAATAAAACAGAAATGTGTTTCCCTGTTAATTGAACAGATTTAGTTTTTCCATCTAAACTGATAAACGTTCACAGATGTGACTGGTTGGTGTCAGTCCTGGACGCGTTCAGGTCGGAGTATGGAAGAAACAATCTGCTCGTACAACGAGTGTTCACAGCAGATTTCATCTCTAGACTGCTGACCTGTTTTATTACAACACTCACCAACAACAAGCTCAACGGAGAACGTTTGAGGTGGCCGAAGACGTGGAAGATTACAGGTGTAGCTCCCAGTGTCCTCCACCTTCATGTTCCTGATGATTATGGAGGCGTTGCCCTGATTCAGTTGATCTGGAAAATGTGAGACTCGTCCTCTGAACTCTGGACTCTGACCATCACGGCCGCTGTTGTAATGATCACCTGCATCATAAAAGAAAACGTCCTTCTGACCTTGATCTCTCTGAGCTACTTTCTTCCAGTCAAAGAGAGCTGCTACGATGTTCTCCTTGGAGTCGAGGGAACAAGGTAAGATAACATCACTGTCTTCTTCCACTATGATGACTCCTGGAAGATAAAAACATGGAGAGTATTTAAGTTCAGACAGACGTAAAGGAAATAACAAGAAACTTTTCTCGTTCTTTGAGCTCGTCTTTCTCTTTGTCATCAGATTATCCTTTGCACTTCCCTCTAGATTGTCTGTTACATATTAATACCGTGAATGTTAGTATAGAGGTGCACTGACATCTCAGTGTCAGCTGACTTGACCACAGTTTTTACTTCTCTCAGGTTTTTGAACGCAGTACTTTTACTGGTAGTGAAGTATTGTTCAGTGAGGTATCAGTACTTTTACTGGTAGTGAAGTATTGTTCAGTGAGGTATCAGTCCTATATATATATTACATTATTATTGTATAGATATATTACATTATTATTGTATAGATATATATCTTGTGCTCACGTGTCCAGCAGCAGACGTTGTCCCGGACCGAGTCAGGAGAAAGAGACACACGAGAGGAACCACGTTCATCGTTCTTCACGTCGCTGGACGTCAAACTGCTCCGAGACTCTAACGACGAGGAACGAGAACGACTGCGGAGACCAACTCACACAAACACTTTCGCTTTCTGCTCCTTAGTGCGCATGCGCGGGTCTCTGGGCCCGGTGCTTCATGGGAGTTGTAGTTAAGGATGACGTCAAATAATAGAGAGTATCAAATGCTCTTACTTATATTAATGACGTCTTATTGTGGAAGCTGAGTACCATCTTTATTTTATACTGATTTATGGGTTTATGGTTCATAATTGAGAGATTAATCATCATGATATATTCTGATATTATTATTTAATAAAACCTCTAAAATAAATCACACTACATAACTCTCAATGAAGAAGATTCATCATAAATCTGTGGAGCAGATGAGAAACATGTTGAAACATCAGAAGTGTTTTTGTTTGTAGTTTGTTTCTTTTATCAAAACACAGAAACATCAGCAACATTCTTCATGTTTTATTCAAGCGTTGGCATTAAATGATGAAGGAACAGGAGCTGCTGTCCCTAATAAACTGGACACTGAGTGTGTGTTCAGTGTGTAGCTGTTCTGGATCAGCACCTGAAGAAACAACAAGAAGCAGCACATGCTTGTCCCAAACAATGCAAATATAAAAACAATATATCAAAAATAAACTTTCACTTTTGAACCACTTGTAGGCGTCTAAAATATGTCTCATTTCATGCTCACTTAATGCTCATTTAATGCTCATTTAATGCTCACTGAATGTTCATTTAATGCTCACTTAATACTCGTTTAATAATAATTTAAAGCTCTGTCCTACTGTTGTTACAGACACTGAACTAACCACAGACACTGAAGTTTATTACTTTATTAGGGACATCTGCTCCCAGCTCAAGTTCGGAGGACTGGCTACACTCCGGGTGGAGCGGTAGATGTTATATATTATATATTTATATATATATATATATATATATATATATATATATATATATATATATATATTCCGTTTATAAACTAAGCTTCACGTTGTTTACTTCCTCTGACCCGTGTTTCGATCCCCCTGTAGGTGACGCTGTGGAAGGAGTCGATGGACGGTCAGTGGGCGTGTATCAGTGACGTCAGCAAAGGCCAGGGCGCCGTCTCCCACCATCACAGACACGCAGCAGATCGAGCAGTGACACGTTCTGACCTTTGACCCCGACTGGACCCGGATGACCCCGCTCTTTAAAAGATGACCTCATGACCCCGCCGGACGACGTCCCGCCGACTGAGCTCCTTCTGTAACGCTGATGTTCGGCTGTGTGATGATGACATCATGAGTTCTGTACAGATGTTCCTAAAGTTTATCAGACTGATAATTAACATAAACATTGTTTTAATTAGATGCACTCCACCGAGTCTCCACATGTACATTCACATAACTTATCCCGTCCCATGATGCTTTGCTCCTGAAACATTCCACCTCCACCAGCGGAGAACGAACCCATCGAGCATCTCGGGCAGCAAATAAATAAAACATTTCTCTCCATAAAAGTTAATAAACTTCGTTCTCTGCTCTGGGATCAGATCCTCGTGTCGTCACGGTGATAAAGAAATGATCCGACTGGTTCAGTAAACTTAACAAGTTAATAAATGATTTATTGAGTAAACTATTGATTCACATTCTTTTCCACACACGAGGCTGGTCGTGACCTGAACCGGCCTTAATGAATCCTAATGAGACCACCCTGAATGAGGAACAGTTTCAGTTGTGAGATCAGAAAACCACGGATGAGTTTTTCATATTTGATGTAATTAAATAACCTTAATGTTAAAAACAAAACGTCTTGTTTCTTTGGTTCTTTGAAAGCAGTTTGAGTTCTGATCTGTTCATCATGGATGAAGCTCTTGAGTTACAGTGAACTCTTATTTTGAAAATAAAGGTTTTGAACCCACAGCATTGTAGATTGGCTGAGAGATGATCATGTGACGCAGCTGACACAGAAGGTTAACTGGTCCAGTCATGTTTTCATCATCATGTTGCTGCTTATGCTGCTGTTCTGTTAAATGATCCTCCTGGGAAGACTTCCACATTACCACATATCTGTCCATGGTCTTAATAAATACACTTTTTAATATTTATTGGTTTTATACATTTAACACAATCTACATACATAAATGACCCCCAACCTGAACATATGGCAGTATATAAAATAACAATGAATAATACAAACATCACTTGAAAATAAATAAATGGCTAAATTATAAGTTAAGTTTTATATGTTTGAACAAATGTCCCAATAAAGTTATTGAAAAAAACAACAACCAAAAAACCCCCAAATCTACCCGGCATGCATTGCGCGGTGATCGCCGGTGAACGAACCTATTGACTACATCCGGGTGCTCCGGTCACCGGGATTCTACCGGGACGGCTCCTCGAGCTCCCGGACGGCTCATCCTCCTCTAGCTAGCAGAGCTAGAGGAGGATGAGCCGTCCGTCCTCCGGGTACACCGGGACACGTCATAGTGACGTCACTGCACCGCGACAAACCATGAAAACCTAAATAAAGAAAATACAATTAAATAAAGACAATGCAATTAAATAAAGATAATACAATTAAATAAACATAATAAAACATTAAATAAAGACAATACAATTAAATAAACATAATAAAACATTAAATAAAGATAATACAATTAAATAAGATAATACAATTAAATAAGATAATACAATTAAATAAACATGATAAAACATTAAATAAAGACAATACAATTAAATAAAGATAATACAATTAAATAAACATAATGAAACATTAAATAAAGACAATACAATTAAATAAAGACAATAAAACATTAAATAAAGATAATACAATTAAATAAAGATAATACAATTAAATAAAGACAATACAATTAAATAAAGACAATACAATTAAATAAAGACAATACAATTAAATAAATATAATGAAACATGAAATAAATATAATGAAACATTAAATAAAGATAATAGAATTAAATAAAGACAATACAATTAAATAAAAATAATGAAACATTAAATAAACATAATAAAACATTAAATAAAGAATAATACAATTAAATAAAAATAATGAAAAATATTTAAACGACTACAATAAAAACGTTTTATGTTTAGTGAGTGTGTTCAGAGATACTTTATATATCTTTTGACTGCTCTAATGGAGGACTTTTACTTTGAAATATCTTTTAATTGGTACATTAAAAATGTTTGATTTTTAGTTTGAACACATATACATCAGGTATTGTCTGGAATTATTGAGAAATGTTTATAGCACTTTAAAAAAAAAAACCCAAAAAAACCTATTTGTGTCCACTTGACAATTATTTGAAGGTACAAATGTAGGAGTTATGACTTTGTTAAATAATAAATATAATATACAATTGGTACAGTGAACATGTTAGTCAGTCACGTGATGCAGGTAACTGAATTCATTCTTAATGTGAATAAAATAAAATTAATCTTATTTCCATATATTTGTTGACATCTTATTTTGAAAACCTGAAGTTGTCTCACGTCGACCCCTCCTGCTCTGTTTGGATGCGTTTACCGTGAATGTTAGTATAGAGGCGCACTAACATTACCGTGAATGTTAGTATAGAGGCGCACTAACATTACCGTGAATGTTAGTATAGAGGCGCACTAACATTACCGTGAATGTTAGTATAGAGGCGCACTAACATTACCGTGAATGTTAGTATAGAGGCGCACTAACATTACCGTGAATGTTAGTATAGAGGCGCACTAACATTACCGTGAATGTTAGTATAGAGGCGCACTAACATTACCGTGAATGTTAGTATAGAGGCGCACTAACATTACCGTGAATGTTAGTATAGATGCGCACTAACATTACCGTGAATGTTAGTATAGAGGCGCACTAACATTACCGTGAATGTTAGTATAGAGGCGCACTAACATTACCGTGAATGTTAGTATAGAGGCGCACTAACATTTCATGTTTTATTCAAACGTTAGCATTAAATGATGAAGAAAGTCTCCAAGAGCTTCATCAGTGAACATGAACATCCATGTGTGTGTTTGTGTGTGTGTGTGTGTGTGTGTGTGTGTGTGTGTGTGAGTGTGTGTGTGAGTGTGTGTGTGTGTGTGTGTGTGTGTGTGTGTGTGTGTGTGTGTGTGTGTGTGTGTGTGTGTGTGTAGTCTTCAGACACCAGAGGGCGCCATGTTGTTGAGGATGGAATTAAAACTTAAACATCACAAAAACAGACAGCAGCCAATAATCAGAATAGATAATAAATATTAACATTTTAATTAAAGCAGATGCAGCAGTGTGCCTTGAGAATCCTTGTGTTTAAAGAGTTTACTAAAAAATATTAAAGGTCTCATTTTATATTCATAATCACGATCAGTAAATAATTAAAAACTATAAACCAAAAAAATTCAGGTTCATTTAAAAAGAAGAATAAAAAGTTGGCCTCTGATCAAAGCATGTTTGTTCCTTTTTATTTAAAAGCACACTAAAGGAACATTTAACTAAAATCTATAACTAATAATGTAGTTTTGATTCAAACAAACAAATGAACTAAACTCATGGTTAGTTTTGAAAATAAAATTATTATTAACGTTATAAGAAATTCAACAAAATGGATTTATTTTACAGTTGAGGATCCAACGTCTGAGTATTCAGTATTTAAAACAAGATGTGGTCTCTGAGTGTTTTCATGTGATGTCATTTCTCTTATAAAGAAGAGGTATTCATCTGATATGTATAAATATATAGATATATAATAATAATAATAATTTATTCGCACATATATTGTACAGTAGGAAGAAGCAAACATAATCACACGCTCGCTAGGAGACTGATCCTGGTCTTGATGTCAGTCCCTCAAACTCACATTCTCTCAGACCATCACGAACATCACTTAGCTCTTGTATACAAGTAGCAACATCCATACAATCAGCAACGGTATCATTACATATTTGGGGACGCAAACACGGCTGTTATACGTCGACATATTTACATTAGTTTTGCACATGAGAAACCGTTTGTTAATAGTGTAACAGTGTAAATAATTAACTTGTGTTTATTGTTAAATTCCTGTTAAACTTGGGACTGCAACCATAGTTTGACTGTCTGTGTTTTATTCTTCCACAGTGGGATTCAAAAGGATCTCACGCTGTAGGACATAAACTAAGTAATTACTGTAAACTACGTTTCATATGATCAAACCAAATGCTTGTGGAATTGGTAGTTGGTTAAGTCAGTGTTAAAATACATCATGGAGAGCGGTAGGGAATGGGATGAAGGCCTTCCTTTGGCTCTATGTGCAGTCAGAAATAGTGCAAGAGTCACCAGGTTTTAGTGTTACTGCCCATTCCAGGTACTTCAATGAGTGCTCGTCTTCAGGACCTTACACCATTGACAGGAGGTTGAGGGCTGCCGATTATGTTGTCAGGACCCTGATAGAAGATGGAAAACCAGAGTGTGTCATATTAATATGCTGAAAAATGACTGTCCTAGAGGCGGCGTCCAGCCCTGAGAGACGCGCAGTGCGGCCCTGTGAGCTCTACTACTTCTCTCACAGTGAGTGATGAGGATGGCCTGAGTTTACGCACAGCCCAGCAACAGACCCCTCGGTTGTCCAATTCAGAAATGTTGGTGAAACTTCCATCCTTAATGCCTCATTTAAGCAGGGAGCAGGAAGCTGACCTACTCTGCCTTGTCTCTGAGTTCCCCTGTCTGTTTGGAGATGTGCCTACCCGCACTACGGTGCTACAGCACGACATAGATGTGGCTGAGTCCAGGTGTGGCACCCTGGACATTTGAATGGCTACAATTATTTGCAGGATTGTCCGGTACCGGGAACACATCATAACGTGACGTCACTGCACCGCTACTGTGACAAACCATGAAAACCTACCCATTAAATAAATACAATACAATTAAATAAAGATAATACAATTAAATAAAGCATAATTAAAACATTAAATAAAGACTGAAACATTAAATAAAGATAATACAATTAAATAAAGATAATACAATTAAATAAAGACAATACAATTAAATAAACATGATGAAACATTAAATAAAGATAATACAATTAAATAAAGATAATACAATTAAATAAAGATAATGAAACATTAAATAAAGATAATACAATTAAATAAAGATA
>NW_026551575.1:0-1260 GCF_027596085.1 Anoplopoma fimbria | reverse complement strand
ATGTTGTACCACTAAAAGCATAGACTAATTACCAGAATTTAATCAATTAATTATAAGTTTTAGAAAAAATAATGTTTATACTCGCTGTGATGTTAGATTAGCTGCAGCTAGTTAACTCTACGTTAAGTTGAACAGCATCTACACTTAACACGACGAACAATACAAACAATATATGAAAAGTAATTATGATGGAGACAAGGTAAACAACGTCAACGTTACAATCATTAAACATTTCGTAAATGTAAACAGACGAAAGGTAAAACGACCTTATTCCGTACTGAGCCATCCTCTGAACACCTGAGCTGTCTCCCCAGCGGTGAGCCTCCAGAGCAGGTGAGCCTCCAGAGCAGGTGAGCCTCCAGAGCAGGTGAGCCTCCAGAGCAGGTGAGCCTCCAGAACAGGTGAGCCCTCAGAGCAGGTGAGCCTCAGAGCAGGTGAGCCTCCAGAGCAGGTGAGCCTCTAGAGCAGGTGAGCCTCCAGAGCAGGTGAGCCTCCAGAGCAGGTGAGCCTCCAGAGCAGGTGAGCCCTCAGAGCAGGTGAGCCTCCAGAGCAGGTGAGCCTCCAGAGCAGGTGAGCCCTCAGAGCAGGTGAGCCTCCAGAGCAGGTGAGCCTCCAGAGCAGGTGAGCCCTCAGAGCAGGTGAGCCTCCAGAGCAGGTGAGCCTCCAGAGCAGGTGAGCCTCCAGAGCAGGTGAGCCCTCAGAGCAGGTGAGCCTCCAGAGCAGGTGAGCCTCCAGAGCAGGTGAGCCTCCAGAACAGGTGAGCCTCCAGAGCAGGTGAGCCTCCAGAGCAGGTGAGCCCCAGAACAGGTGAGCCTCTAGAGCAGGTGAGCCCCATAACAGGTGAGCTTAAATGTAGAATATGTATTTATTCATGTCCTGTTTGATTATTAACTTTTATTTATATTTTTATTAATTTCAGTATTTATTTAAGCATTTATTTATTACTGTATTTATTTCAGCACTTAATTATTCTTTTACTTATTTATTTCTGTATTCAAACATTTATTTAAGCATTTATTTATTCCTGTATTTATTTATACAATTATTTAAGCATTTATTTATTTAATTATACTTATGTAATTTTTCGTCCTCCATAGCAGTGTGCCTTGGAGAATCCTTGTGTTTAAAGAGTTTACTAAAAAAATATTAAAGGTCTCATTTTTTATTCAGAATCAGGAGTGTTTTCATGTGATGTCATTTCTCTTGTAAAGAAGAGGTATTCATCTGAAATGTATAATTATATATAGAGATAAATATGAG
>NW_026551574.1:0-7034 GCF_027596085.1 Anoplopoma fimbria | reverse complement strand
ATTCAAAAAATGATTTATTTTACAGTTGGAGGATCCAACGCCTGAGTATTCAGTATTTAAAACAAGATGTGGTCTCTGAGTAGTTTCATGTGATGTCATTTCTCTTATAAAGAAGAGGTATTCATCTGATATGTATAAATATATATTAAATATATATATATATAAATATATATATAAATATATATAAATATAAATATATATATATATTATATATATATGAATATATAAATATATATAAATATATATATATATATAAATATATATATATATAAATATATATATAAATATATATATATATATATAAATATATATATATATATAAATATATATATATATATATAAATATATATATATATATATAAATATATATTAACATATATATATATATATAAATATATATTAACATATATATATATATAATATTAAACTTTCTTTTGAGGTTCCCCCTTTTAATAGTTTTTTGTTATTTTTTCTCTGTAGCACTTTGAGATTCTTGAATATAAAGTGCATTATAAATAAAATTTATTATTATTATTATTATTAAATAAAGATAATAAAACATTAAATAAAGATAATGAAACATTAAATAAAGATAATAAAACATTAAATAAAGACAATAAAACATTGATAAAACATTAAATAAAGATAATAAAACATTAAATAAAGACAATAAAACATTGATAAAACATTAAATAAAGGTAATAAAATTAAATAAATTATTATGGCTTCAGTCTTATAATGTTAGTTATGCTTCAGTCTTATAATGTTAGTTATGGCTTCAGTCTTATAATGTTAGTTATGGCTTCAGTCTTATAATGTTAGTTATGGCTTCAGTCTTATAATGTTAGTTATGGCTTCAGTCTTATAATGTTAGTTATGCTTCAGTCTTATAATGTTAGTTATGGCTTCAGTCTTATAATGTTAGTTATGCTTCAGTCTTATAATGTTAGTTATGCTTCAGTCTTATAATGTTAGTTATGGCTTCAGTCTTATAATGTTAGTTATGGTCTTATAATGTTAGTTATGCTTCAGTCTTATAATGTTAGTTATGGTCTTATAATGTTAGTCTTATAAATGTTAGTTATGGCTCTAGCTCTGTCAGAATAAATAAATCATACAAATGTAAAGATGTAATTCCTCCTTCCACCACACGGTGGCAGCACCGTCTAATGCTGCCATGGCGACCGCAGACACAGCGTCTGTCAGTGACTTTACATGTAAACTAGACCTGTTGGTTTGAACGCAGCATTAAGTGCAGGTTTCATGTGTGGAACATGTTCATTATGTTTCATGTTCATTATGTTTCATATTCATTATGTTTCATGTTCATTATGTTTCATGTTCATTATGTTTCATTATGTTTCATGTTCATTATGTTTCATATTCATTATGTTTCATTATGTTTCATATTCATTATGTTTCATGTTCATTATGTTTCATTATGTTTCATGTTCATTATGTTTCATATTCATTATGTTTCATATTCATTATGTTTCATGTTCATTATGTTTCATATTCATTATGTTTCATGTTCATTATGTTTCATATTCATTATGTTTCATGTTCATTATGTTTCATGTTCATTATGTTTCATGTTCATTATGTTTCATATTCATTATGTTTCATGTTCATTATGTTTCATTATGTTTCATGTTCATTATGTTTCATATTCATTATGTTTCATATTCATTATGTTTCATGTTCATTATGTTTCATGTTCATTATGTTTCATATTCATTATGTTTCATGTTCATTATGTTTCATGTTCATTATGTTTCATATTCATTATGTTTCATGTTCATTATGTTTCATATTCATTATGTTTCATGTTCATTATGTTTCATATTCATTATGTTTCATGTTCATTATGTTTCATATTCATTATGTTTCATGTTCATTATGTTTCATATTCATTATGTTTCATGTTCATTATGTTTCATGTTCATTATGTTTCATGTTCATTATGTTTCATGTTCATTATGTTTCATATTCATTATGTTTCATGTTCATTATGTTTCATTGTGTTTCATGTTTCATTATGTTTCATGTTCATTATGTTTCATTATGTTTCATGTTTCATTATGTTTCATATTCATTATGTTTCATGTTCATTATGTTTCATGTTCATTATGTTTCATATTCATTATGTTTCATGTTCATTATGTTTCATATTCATTATGTTTCATGTTCATTATGTTTCATTATGTTTCATGTTCATTATGTTTCATGTTCATTATGTTTCATGTTCATTATGTTTCATTATGTTTCATGTTTCATTATGTTTCATGTTCATTATGTTTCATGTTCATTATGTTTCATATTCATTATGTTTCATGTTCATTATGTTTCATTATGTTTCATGTTCATTATGTTTCATGTTCATTATGTTTCATATTCATTATGTTTCATGTTCATTATGTTTCATATTCATTATGTTTCATGTTTCATTATGTTTCATATTCATTATGTTTCATGTTTCATTATGTTTCATGTTCATTATGTTTCATATTCATTATGTTTCATGTTCATTATGTTTCATGTTCATTATGTTTCATGTTCATTATGTTTCATATTCATTATGTTTCATTATGTTTCATGTTCATTATGTTTCATTATGTTTCATGTTCATTATGTTTCATGTTCATTATGTTTCATATTCATTATGTTTCATGTTCATTATGTTTCATATTCATTATGTTTCATTATGTTTCATATTCATTATGTTTCATGTTCATTATGTTTCATGTTCATTATGTTTCATATTCATTATGTTTCATGTTCATTATGTTTCATATTCATTATGTTTCATGTTCATTATGTTTCATTATGTTTCATGTTCATTATGTTTCATTATGTTTCATGTTCATTATGTTTCATGTTCATTATGTTTCATTATGTTTCATGTTGTTCATTATGTTTCATGTTCATTATGTTTCATGTTCATTATGTTTCATATTCATTATGTTTCATTATGTTTCATGTTCATTATGTTTCATGTTCATTATGTTTCATGTTCATTATGTTTCATTATGTTTCATGTTCATTATGTTTCATGTTCATTATGTTTCATATTCATTATGTTTCATGTTCATTATGTTTCATATTCATTATGTTTCATGTTCATTATGTTTCATTGTGTTTCATGTTTCATTATGTTTCATGTTCATTATGTTTCATATTCATTATGTTTCATTATGTTTCATTTCATTATGTTTCATTATGTTTCATGTTCATTATGTTTCATGTTCATTATGTTTCATTTCATTATGTTTCATGTTCATTATGTTTCATATTCATTATGTTTCATGTTTCATTATGTTTCATATTCATTATGTTTCATGTTTCATTATGTTTCATATTCATTATGTTTCATATTCATTATGTTTCATGTTCATTATGTTTCATGTTCATTATGTTTCATGTTCATTATGTTTCATATTCATTATGTTCATTATGTTTCATGTTCATTATGTTTCATGTTTCATTATGTTTCATGTTCATTATGTTTCATGTTTCATTATGTTTCATGTTTCATTATGTTTCATATTCATTATGTTTCATGTTCATTATGTTTCATGTTCATTATGTTTCATTATTTTCATTATTATGTTTCATGTTCATTATGTTTCATATTCATTATGTTTCATGTTCATTATGTTTCATGTTCATTATGTTTCATGTTTCATTATGTTTCATATTCATTATGTTTCATGTTCATTATGTTTCATATTCATTATGTTTCATGTTCATTATGTTTCATTATGTTTCATTATGTTTCATATTCATTATGTTTCATGTTCATTATGTTTCATATTCATTATGTTTCATGTTCATTATGTTTCATGTTCATTATGTTTCATGTTCATTATGTTTCATGTTCATTATGTTTCATTATGTTTCATGTTCATTATGTTTCATGTTCATTATGTTTCATGTTCATTATGTTTCATATTCATTATGTTTCATGTTCATTATGTTTCATGTTCATTATGTTTCATATTCATTATGTTTCATGTTCATTATGTTTCATATTCATTATGTTTCATATTCATTATGTTTCATGTTCATTATGTTTCATTATGTTTCATTATGTTTCATATTCATTATGTTTCATGTTCATTATGTTTCATGTTTCATTATGTTTCATGTTCATTATGTTTCATGTTCATTATGTTTCATGTTCATTATGTTTCATATTCATTATGTTTCATGTTCATTATGTTTCATATTCATTATGTTTCATGTTTCATTATGTTTCATGTTCATTATGTTTCATTGTGTTTCATATTCATTATGTTTCATATTCATTATGTTTCATGTTCATTATGTTTCATATTCATTATGTTTCATGTTCATTATGTTTCATATTCATTATGTTTCATGTTCATTATGTTTCATATTCATTATGTTTCATGTTCATTATGTTTCATGTTTCATTATGTTTCATGTTCATTATGTTTCATGTTCATTATGTTTCATGTTCATTATGTTTCATATTCATTATGTTTCATGTTCATTATGTTTCATATTCATTATGTTTCATGTTCATTATGTTTCATGTTCATTATGTTTCATTATGTTTCATATTCATTATGTTTCATATTCATTATGTTTCATGTTCATTATGTTTCATATTCATTATGTTTCATGTTCATTATGTTTCATGTTCATTATGTTTCATATTCATTATGTTTCATGTTCATTATGTTTCATATTCATTATGTTTCATATTCATTATGTTTATAGAATGTGTAGCGGGCCGTGGTTTTTATATGAATGGCTTTACAGTGTTGTGTGCGGAGCTGAACGAACCAATCACGGTGGGTATATGGCTCTGGGGGCGGGACATCGACCGGGCTTGATGCAAGCAGACAGTGACAGCAGCGTTGCCATGGAGAGTGACAGCAGCGTTGCCATGGAGAGTTCTCTCCGTGCTGGCTGCGGACATTCGTCACAGTGCTGCGTTCACAACACCTCCAAAAGAAAGTGTTTTAAGTTGCTGCCCAGCGGGACATTATACGTATATATGTATATATGTATATGTGTATATATGTATATATGTATATATGTGTATATGTGTATATGTATATATGTATACGTATATATGTATATATGTATATATGTATATGTGTATATATGTATATATATGTGTATATGTATATATGTATACGTATATATGTATATATGTATATGTGTATATATGTATATATGTATATATGTATATATGTGTATATGTATATATGTATACGTATATATGTATATATGTATATATGTATATGTGTATATATGTATATGTATATATGTATATATGTGTATATGTATATATGTATACGTATATATGTATATATGTATATGTGTATATATGTATATATGTATATATGTATATATGTGTATATGTATATATATACGTATATATGTATATATATAATGTATATATGTATATATGTATATATGTGTATATGTGTATATGTATATATGTATACGTATATATATATATATGTATATATGTATATGTGTATATATGTATATATGTATATATATGTATATATGTGTATATGTATATATGTATACGTATATATGTATATATGTATATATGTATATATGTGTATATGTATATATGTATACGTATATATGTATATATGTATATGTGTATATATGTATATGTATATATGTATATATGTGTATATGTATATATGTATACGTATATATGTATATATGTATATGTGTATATATGTATATATGTGTATATGTATATATGTATACGTATATATGTATATATGTATATATGTGTATATGTATACGTATATATGTATATATGTATATATGTCTCTCTCTGACTAAATACATCAAAGTGATAAAAGAAAAAGTAATAAAATAATGTAGCCTAATGTGGTCTGCAGTCACAGCTCTCTCAGACAAACCTTTGCCATTTCCCAGCATGCAAGGCACTCGTGGATTCAGTGGTGAAAGTATGTTGATGCCATTTTGAAGCTACAGGAGGAATTTGATCACAGATTTTTTCAGACTTCAAGACGCACAGAGCCACATTTCAACCATGGGAAAACGTGCCATATACACATTTGAAGGCTATGGAAAAACACAATGTCAGTAATGTGTACCTAAGATAACAGACAACTGCAACCCCACCCACAAAGTTATGAATAAATACTGTCTTTAATTCATATTGGGTCCTGGTTTTTGTGGCTACACCCTCCCCACTTGCTCCACCTGGTGCAGTATATTACGTCCTTCTACTCCGACAATAACAACATACTATGACTTTTTTAACATACTTTCATTAATGTAATATAACAATCAATGTGATATATTCTTTTTGCCACTTTCTGAGTCAGAAGAAATATGAAATAAATATAACCTGAATCCCTGACTGCTTTTAAGTTTAAAAAAATAACATTTATTAATACAAGGAAACACAACCTGAATCTTTTACCTGGCACAGTCAACATTTACCCTTCAGGAGGAGCATATTTATCAATTTATCAATTATCACGCTTTTTGACAGCAAAAGATATATATATATATATATAGATCTAGTTATATAGATCTAGTTCACCGCCATAACCACGCCCCCACTAAAGGAACATTTAACTAAAGTCTATAACTAATAATGTAGCTTTGATTCAAACAAAAAACTGGTTAGTTTTGAAAAGAAAAATATTAACGTTATAAGAAATTCAACAAAATGATTTATTTTATAGTTGGAGGATCCAACGTCTGAGTATTCAGTATTTAAAACAAGATGTGGTCTCTGAGTGTGTTCATGTGATGTCATTTCTCTTGTAAAGAAGATGATATATATATATATATATATATATATATATATATATGATGGAATATATATATATATATATTCCATCTATAAATCTCCTCTGAAGACAGATGTGACTCGTCTTAAAGTCACAAAAGTCACTTAAGTTATCAGAAGCTCAAAGAATTATGAAACAACTTCATGATCATAACTCTCAATGAAGAAGATTCATCATAAATCTGTGGAGCAGATGAGAAACATGTTG
>NW_026551573.1:0-5920 GCF_027596085.1 Anoplopoma fimbria | reverse complement strand
CGAAGATCTCTGGTAACGTCATGGGGACGGCGAGGGTCTGGTCGTCGGTCGAGACTTCAAACGCCGTCTCCAAACACTGAACGGCAACTGTAGGACAACACACTCACTTTGTAAACACACTGAGGGAATTTGACGAGTCCAAAAAAGAGAGAAGTAAGAATCATTCATCAGGTAAAAGTACGGTAGCACTTGATAGTTACATCCCGATTAGCTTGTCTCCATTTTAAAATCATACATATCTGGGGTTCTGGGCAGTAAAATAACACTTAGTGGAATCTAGGGGCGGATAGGAAACTACATCTATTATACCCATTTGTGAACAGGTGAAATTGTTCAGTTGAGAGAATTTGGGGGGGATTCCAGCTCTGAACGTTTTTGTGCTTATAAACCTCTCAGAAAAGACATACAACCAATTCATCAGCGTCATTGATTTTCCTATCTTTATCTTTCTTCTGCTTGCATTGGTTTTAGTTGAACACAATCCTGAATCAATTATTTAAGATCTTACTCTGACATAACATAATGGTAATTCCACAATATGACACATGCTGCTGATTTAAGTTGTGTATTCTACCAATGCTTCCTGTTGCAACCGGATGACTCACCTTCCAGACTCTCCTGGGCGCCTGAGGTCAGATCCCCTGACTGGAGCTGGTCATGGAGGAACTGGAGGATGGAGAAGGCGAGACGCTTGTTGTCTGTCATGGTGGCGGAGGCTCAGACTGTGGCCACTGAGGAAGAGAGACCCTGTAGAGTGAAAACAGCAACATGATGAAGGATTTTTTTCATTGATTGTCATTCTGATGAATAACACGTCATTACTTGTATAACTTATGAACTTTGTGTAAAATATGTACCTCCTTCCAGTGTTGGAATGTAACTCAGTACATTTTAAGTAAATATTTGAGGTACCTGTACCTCACTTACTACAAATTGCAATACTTTTCATACTTAAAGTCCATTTTATTTTTCTGAAACATATTCATGCTTGAGTAATGCCTTCAATGCAAACTTTTACTAGTAGTAGAGTATTTTCAAAGTGTAGAGCTTTTCACAGTTCAGTAAAGGCCCCTGCCTCCTTCCCACCACAGGGCCACACACTGAAGCCCGCTGTGGGTCTCCCAGTAGAGCCAGGCTCCTTTAGCATTAGCGTGTAGAATATTCTAGAAGCTCGGCATGAGTGCCTCAGCAATGCTAACAGCTGCTAGCTAATACATATATAATAATCTAGGAATATATAATATACCGCCAGCTAACTGTGGGACGTGTTCTACCACCGCTGTGAGCTCACTCTGAACTCTGAACTTACAATTATCAAAATGAGTTAGCAGGTTACTTTTTTAGCTCAGCCTGCTAAGCTCCAAAAAGCAGAAGCACCGTGTGTGCTTGTCTAACGTTTGGCCCACTATTGTGTAGAGTTGATTGTAAGATAAAGTTCACACCAATCCCTCATCTAAACCCTGGCAGTGTAACGCTGCCCTACAGCAGCAGGACGTGTGTGTAGTAGTGAGATTAGTATCTTGGGCTAAAGCCTACATCTTTTAGATCAATTCGGCAAACAGTGGGCTCATCGGACAGCAGATGGGGTCAAACGGATCGTCACCCACACGTCCGATTCCGATAACAATGGGCGAACCCGCTGTTAAAAGCTGTAACAGTGTTTGTTTAAGCGTCACGTGGTGGACGTCAGGCACACCAAACCGGAGAACGGTTGAAAGTTCATCACATGGCTCAACTTGTGTCCCAGCAGCGATGCCATGTTGTATCGGCAGAGTTTTAAAAGGAAAAATATCAGTCCTGACTTAAAAGTTTAATGGACCAACAAAATATTTAAAATATTTAAAATAAAGTTAAATAAAAGTATCCACACCAGAGATACTTTTGAAATGCTAAGTCACAGCAGTGACTCCTGTTGGGAAGTTTAAAAGAAAGGACTCTAAAATAGTATCAATGTAGGAGCAAATATTTAGAGTCCCAGCAGGTGAGTCTGGACCAAAACTGAAAGCAAAGGATCTCCGTGGTGGTTAAAGCTCTCCGTCCCGACAGGTGAGTGGTGGTAACCTCACCTGTGGTGAGTGGTGGTAACCTCACCTGTGATGAGTGGTGGTAACCTCACCTGTGATGAGTGGTAACCTCACCCTCACCTGTGAGTGGTAACCTCACCTGTGAGAGTGGTAACCTCACCTGTGATGAGTGGTAACCTCACCTGTGAGTGGTGACCTCACCTGTGAGTGGTGACCTCACCTGTGAGTGGTGGTAACCTCACCTGTGAGTGGTAACCTCACCTGTGAGTGGTAACCTCACCTGTGTGGACAGCTGAGTTCCCCTCAGCATGAAGCCCAGCGTGCAGCCAGTGAGCACGGCGACGATGGACAGCGTCAGCAGCCCGTTCCTCCTCAGGTGTTTCCTCACGGTGCTCCTTAGGTGTTTCCTCACGGTGCTCCTCAGGTTCCCCGTCCCCTTGAAGAGAGTCTTCAGCCGGTCTCCCATCGTCCTCTCGGCTTCTCCCGGAGCTAAAAGAAGCTCGTCCATGCCGTTCAAGTTCTCCCTCGTTCTCCGTGTGTGTGAGATCTCAAGACGACCTCACCTTTCTCCACTCAGGGATTAAATCATCACGACCAGAGCCGACGGCCGCGCTGCAGACCGGCTGCGGGCAGACTTACAGCCGCTTAAGAGGCTTAAAGAGGAGGAACAACCTTACACGCCTTTGTTGTGGCATCTGGTCCTGGTCCTGCTGCTGGACCATCCTGGACCCGGTCCGGCTGTTGTTTCTGGCTGGGCTCAGAGGATCGTGCAGGTTTAGACGGAGTTGGCTCGACAGTTAAGATGTTTGGTACTAATGAGAGATAATGAAGAAGAACCGATCCGGTCCTGGTAGTGTGTTGAGACCCGTCTGGTTTCTGGAGGGCCCGGACCGCTGGCACACAGAGACTAATCACTGGGATGAGAAACGGTTGTAAGGAAAGCAAGCAGAGTAGATCTTAGCATTCCACTGTGAATAATATATGATTCATGTTGAGTTATTGTATCATAAAAGAGTGAAGCACTGACTGTAAGAGACGTATTGGAAATAATATTGTTCCGAGTTATGATGAGTTATGATGAGTTATGATGAGTTATGATGAGTTATGATGATGTGAGTTATGATGAGTTATGATGCGTTATGATGAGTTATGATGAGTTATGATGCGTTATGATGAGTTATGATGAGTTATGATGAGTTATGATGAGTTATGATGAGTTATGATGAGTTATGATGAGTTATGGGACGTTTTACTGCGAAGTTCCTCACCGGAAGCGGGGTTGTTTTTGGGGTAGCTTCACGTGGTTGGACCTGCAGTCACGACATCCGCCTCCGACGGATATACATACATCCATGGTTCAGACAGACCCACCCCACGGAGCCCCGTGTTTTTATCCACCTCTAATAATTATTAAAATTAATTTACGTCAGTACGTCACTGATGAAGTCGATGCTGCTGTATCGGTGCTGGTGCGGTTCTGACTCAGATGGATTCTGAGGGTTTGGTTCATCCTGTAGGCTACTTCTCCAAAAGGTTTAATAGCAGCCAAATGTGCTATTCCACAATCCACTGTAGTCATCTACACCGACCACAGTCCACTGTAGTCATCTACACCGACCACAGTCCACTGTAGTCATCTACACCGACCACAGTCCACTGTAGTCATCTACACCGACAATCACTGTAGTCCACTCATCTACACCGACCACAGTCCACTGTAGTTATCTACACCGACCACAGTCCACTGTAGTTATCTACACCGACCACAGTCCACTGTAGTTATCTACACCGACCACAGTCCACTGTACTACGACCACAGTCCACTGTAGTCATCTACACCGACCACAGTCCACTGTAGTCATCTACACCGACCACAGTCCACTGTAGTCATCTACACCGACCACAGTCCACTGGTGGTTCTGCACCGTATGCACAACCACAACCAGCGACTAATGCGTTGGTCTCTGGTGATTCATGGCTATAACCTGGTAATCCGCCACAAAAAGCCCACAGAATGTATTTGCGGATCTCTTTCTCTCTTTATGGGGAGTGTTCCCTACAGTGTCTTGTATGTATACGTGTTGTAGGCCTACATGTGTTGTGTTCTGTTTGAGTTGTTGGTTTGTGTTGTTGTTCTGTCTCCTCCCACTGTTTTCATTCTCCTCCTTCTCAGATGTGCGCACCTGGTTCCAGTCATTGATCATCACCACACCTGTTCCAGATCTCCTATCAGCCATTCCCCTTTAAATAGCCCCCATTTGTGTTGGAGAAGGTTGTTGCTTTTTGGGTTGAGCTGTGGCAGAGCTCTGGTTGAGCTGTGGTTGGTTTTGCTGGTTCATTGATGAGTCTTTAGTTAGAACACTTTTGTTAAAACCATTTACTTTAGCAGCCTACTTGTGTTTTGTCTTGTGTTCATTCTTTGTTGTGGATAGGTAAGATACCCTGGGTATACATATTACATGCACGTAGGTTTACCTTTTGTTCAAACCCCAGATTAGAGTGAGCACCACCCGCTGTACTTTTGGGTGTTTAGCACCTGTCAGTGGGGGTGGGTTTATTCATGTTCTTTTCTTTGGTGCCACTGACAGTCCTCTCTGATCCCTGTGTTGCTTTTCTGTAGATAAATACTGTCTTTAATTCATATTGGGTCCTGGTTTTGTGGCTACACCCTCACTTGCTCCACCTGGTGCATTATGTTACGTCCTTCTACTCCGACAATAACAACATACTATGACTTTTTTAACATACTTTCATTAATGTAATATAACAATCAATGTGATATATTCTTTTTGCCACTTTCTGAGTCAGAAGAAATATGAAATAAATATAACCTGAATCCCTGACTGCTTTTGAGTTTAAAAATATAACATTTATTAATACAAGGAAACACAACCTGGGATCTTTTACCTGGCACAGTCAACATTTACCCTTCAGGAGGAGCATATTTATCAATTATCAATTATCACGCTTTTGACAGCAAAAGACCGGACGCATTAAAAAAGGGCTGATGCCATCTGCTGGTTAGTTCTGTTCTCAGTGTACATCGCTACTCTGACTCTTTACTTGTTTTACAGTCTATCTATGCCATAGATAGACTGTTTTACAGTCTATCTATGCCATAGATAGACTGTAAAACAGTCTATCTATGCCATAGATAGACTGTTTTACAGTCTATCTATGCCATAGATAGACTGTAAAACAGATCTATGGCTGATAGACTGTAAAACAGAGGAGCTCCAACTCATCATCCTCCTCAACTGGGAAAAAGTTTGCTTTAGCGGCATTCTTTGCCTTTTTCGACGGCATATTAATGATTATGTACACTGCAGTTATTACAAACGACTATCTTAAAGGATAATGTACAGGAATTTATGCGATATAAGATATATAGATAGTTATATATATATAGTTATATAGATCTAGTTATATCTATATAACTAGTTCACCGCCATAGCCACGCCCCACTAAAGGAACATTTAACTAAAGTCTATAACTAATAATGTAGTTTTGATTCAAACAAAAAACTGGTTAGTTTTGAAAATAAATATTAACGTTATAAGAAATTCAACAAAATGATTTATTTTATAGTTGGAGGATCCAACGTCTGAGTATTCAGTATTTAAAACAAGATGTGGTCTCTGAGTGTGTTCATGTGATGTCATTTCTCTTGTAAAGAAGATGATATATATATATATATATATATATATATATATATATATATATATATATATATATATATATATATATATATTCCATCTATAAATCTCCTCTGAAGACAGATGTGATCGTCTTAAAGAGTCACAAAAGTCACTTAAGTTATCAGAAGCTCAAAGAATTATGAAACAACTTCATGATCATAACTCTCAATGAAGAAGATTCATCATAAATCTGTGGAG
>NW_026551572.1:0-1278 GCF_027596085.1 Anoplopoma fimbria | reverse complement strand
ATATGCATATATATATATATATATATATATATATATATATATATTATATATTATTATAATTAATAATGACGTTCAGCTGTTACAGTAGACAGTACAGTAAAAGTATGAGACAATACATGTACAAGTACATGAAACACTAATGGTAAGACATTCCATATAGAATAAACAGCTGGAGTTATGATATGAATATATTTATATTTAAACATCTCTTTAGTTTGTGTAAATAAGGTTTATGATTGAAAAAGTCTATTTGTATAAATGACAATAAGTAGAAATAGTATTTATTTTGCATTGTTCACAATCTTTAATTTAAGTACACATAACAGAAAACTAAAGAATAATATCCCAGGAATAAATCTTCATCATCACTTTTTGTTGAAACTGTTGCTCTCAGAGGTGTTTCTAGTATTTTTGCATTAAAATGTATATTTTGCAAAATGGAAATTATATAAAAATAACAAAAACTCGAGTCAAGTCTCTAATAAACTTCACTTGCCTTTTTAATTTTCCCCATTTAAAAACAGAAAAGTGATGAAATAAATATCCTTATATTATATGTTTAATTTTGTTATCATCCTCTATGATCTATTGTTTCTATTATCTTCTCAGGTGCAGCTCCAAAACCATTCGTAACTTCTCTTGATGAAACACATGACTCGTCCCTGCTGCAGTGTGAAGCTCATGGAAATCCTCGACCTGAAGTAGAATGGCAGGACAGTTCTGGAAACAAACTTCCTGCTGATGAACCAGAGTTCTCAGAGAGAGGAAACATCTCCTACGTCAAACTCAGCATCACTGCAGAAAAACGGACCACTTCTCCGCTGTGTAGCCACTTTGAGCATCAGTCATCAATTTATACTGAGATCTTTATGCGGCTAGATAAGGTAGGTAGTATTTTAATCTTTTAAAAATTGTAATAATGATTATTCATGTGTTATTTACATGTGGTTTCTTTTAAAGTATGTGTTTAGGCTGAAGATAAAGCAAATTAATAAAAATCAGTTCAAACAGAATAAAGACAGGTCTGCTCATGTTGAAAGAGTTTCAGTGAAAACTTTTCCTCTTCTGCTGAGACTAAGCTTGATTAAAATCCGAAGAGATAGGAGGAAGATGATGATGAGGGTCACACACGGTCATAGTTTCTGATTATAATTGGACAGCATGTATAACAGTTGTAGATAGGCCATTGAAGGCGACTAAAGATGGTTATCTACATTTATTGCTCCTGCAGAAGACAATATATAAAACATGAGAAAGGCCTTCTGGTGATAATCAGAA
>NW_026551571.1:0-1080 GCF_027596085.1 Anoplopoma fimbria | reverse complement strand
ATATTGTGCCTACCAAAGGGCCTTTTAAAGATACTATATCACCACGCTTTGCTCTTTCGTCTATACAGGGAGCGCCTGCAGATTGCCAGACACACTCACAGCTTTTTAAATGTCAAATCAGAATGTACAAAGTGGCTATAAGGATCACAAATGTAGTGCAGTAAAAAGATTAATATTTACTGTTGAAATGTAGAATACGTTAGCATAAAATTGAAAAGAAAATGATCGATGAGCTTAGGAATGATGAAAGCCATCATTTAACTGGATTTGTGTCATTTCTATACCGGCAAGTCATGATCTAGCTATTTCCTTCCCACCCTGTCGGTGTCCACTGAAAAAGCAGCAGCGCCCTCTGCTTTTTGTAAAGAGGAGTGAAAAAAAGCTTACAGCACCTGGTATTCCCAGGCGGTCTCCCATCCAAGTACTGACCAGGCCCGACCCTGCTTAGCTTCCGAGATCAGACGAGATCGGGCGTGTTCAGGGTGGTATGGCCGTAAGCAAATATTGTGCCTACCAAAGGGCCTTTTAAAGATACTATATCACCACGCTTTGCTCTTTCGTCTATACAGGGAGCGCCTGCAGATTTCCAGACACACTCACAGCTTTTAAATGTCAAATCAGAATGTACAAAGTGGCTATAAGGATCACAAATGTAGTGCAGTAAAAAGATTAATATTTACTGTTGAAATGTAGAATACGTTAGCATAAAATTGAAAAGAAAATGATCGATGAGCTTAGGAATGATGAAAGCCATCATTTAACTGGATTTGTGTCATTTCTATACCGGCAAGTCATGATCTAGCTATTTCCTTCCCACCCTGTCGGTGTCCACTGAAAAAGCAGCAGCGCCCTCTGCTTTTTGTAAAGAGGAGTGAAAAAGCTTACAGCACCTGGTATTCCCAGGCGGTCTCCCATCCAAGTACTGACCAGGCCCGACCCTGCTTAGCTTCCGAGATCAGGCGAGATCGGGCGTGTTCAGGGTGGTATGGCCGTAAGCAAATATTGTGCCTACCAAAGGGCCTTTTAAAGATACTATATCACCACGCTTTGCTCTTTCGTCTATACAGGGAGCGCCTGCAG
>NW_026551570.1:0-3381 GCF_027596085.1 Anoplopoma fimbria | reverse complement strand
GTATCTCTGTTATGTTGTTCATTCTGGTCACATGACATCTATTGCATTCTGTCCATCCTGGGAGAAGGATCCCTCCTCTGTCTCTCCCAGAGGTTTCTTCCTTTTTTCTCCCTGTTAAAGGGGTTTTTAGGGGAGTTTTTCCTGTGAATGTGAGGGTCTAAGGACAGAGGATGTGAGGGTGTAAGGACAGAGGAGGTGAGGGTCTAAGGACAGAGGATGTGAGGGTGTAAGGACAGAGGAGGTGAGGGTCTAAGGACAGAGGAGGTGAGGGTCTAAGGACAGAGGGTGTGAGGGTCTAAGGACAGAGGATGTGAGGGTGTAAGGACAGAGGAGGTGAGGGTCTAAGGACAGAGGATGTGAGGGTCTAAGGACAGAGGATGTGAGTATAAGGACAGAGGATGTGAGGGTGTAAGGACAGAGGATGTGAGGATGTGAGGGTGTAAGGACAGAGGAGGTGAGGGTCTAAGGACAGAGGATGTGAGGGTGTAAGGACAGAGGATGTGAGGGTCTAAGGACAGAGGATGTGAGGGTGTAAGGACAGAGGGTGTGAGGGTGTAAGGACAGAGGATGTGAGGGTCTAAGGACAGAGGAGGTGAGGGTGTAAGGACAGAGGGTGTGAGTATAAGGACAGAGGATGTGAGGGTGTAAGGACAGAGGATGTGAGGGTGTAAGGACAGAGGATGTGAGGGTGTAAGGACAGAGGGTGTGAGGGTCTAAGGACAGAGGATGTGAGGGTCTAAGGACAGAGGATGTGAGTATAAGGACAGAGGATGTGAGGGTGTAAGGACAGAGGATGTGAGGATGTGAGGGTCTAAGGACAGAGGAGGTGAGGGTGTAAGGACAGAGGAGGTGAGGGTGTAAGGACAGAGGGTGTCCCATGTGTACAGATTGTAAAGCCCTCTGAGGCAAATTTGTAATTTGTGATTTTGGGCTATACAAAATAAACTGAATTGAATTGAATCTGTGAAGAAAACAAAGAAAAACAGAAGAAAAAAAACAGGACAAGATAAAACAACAGAAAGTGTTGCCTTTTAGTCCACATCTCAGATTGACAAGCCATCCCTCCTTATCACCCAACATATAAATATGAATATCTACAGTCAGCAGTGTGGAGAGTACAGATTGTGTATAACAAGTTCTCCCCTGTTTTATTGTTTTTAGTGTCCAAACAAAGAACAGTCACATACATGTGGGTATCACCAGTTAATCTAACTGTAGTTTAACTTTAACATGTAACAAGGATTAGTTTGTGGTGGTCACATGATTCACTTTAAAACCACTCAGGAATTTTGCAAATTTAAAAGGATTATCTTATTTTATCTTAATACAGATGGCAAAGGAACACACAACAAGCTGCAGCTAACAAACAAGAGTAAGGCCAATCCAAAGCCGACCCAACTCCCACCCATTTCCACCAAAGAAAGACCCGTAGGCAGTGGTGTAGTGGTCCCTGGAGAAGTGGGTATACTCTAAATGTTTGCCCTTTTTTTAACGCCCTAAACACCCTTTTTTAGAAACAGTGATATTTGAGACTACTCTTTTTAGTTTACTTACATTGGCACATAATTTCTGCTGCTTGATCTCAGGGAGGAAGGATTATGAAATGACTAAACAAATACTGGCCCACAGACTAGTGAGAGACAACTATTCCTTATTCCTGGAATGACACTTATTCTCTCACATGGCAAATCAGTAATTTATTTTGTAAACGGTGTCTTTGAACAGCTGATTCGCAACACATAGCATGGGCCAGAGTGTGCCACTATTATGAAATTAACATGACTTGATCTGGAGCAGTTTGTATGTATTACTGGTCACACAGGCAGCCTGCATGAATGTAAAATAAAGATGAGGCAAACATGGTGTTTCAGTAATTTTTTGAACATTTATTTAAATAACATACTACTTTTGACAATGCATCCTTATTCATATTTCACCTTAGATTAAACATTAGATTATTTCTCTTCCACAACAATCATCTCGTTAGATATGTATAATATCAATATATATATAAATATCATATGATGATTGAACATCATCATTCAAATTATTCAACAAAACAATATGTAACAAAACAACAATATTTAGTTTACAAAGAAAAAATACAAATGCATTTACAACACATCAACAGTGATATGCTCTCTGAGCCCAGTACTGGGTTTCTAACCATGAGCATACTACAGTATATTCCAGACAGACTTGCTTTCTGCAGGAGTTTTCACACTGCACTGTCTAGAACGCACAGAAGAGGCAGCACGATGGCTCTTCAACCAGGTCCTTGTATACTTTCTAGGATCAAACTTGGAAGTAGGCGGGCCGTTGATATTAATCATCATCAAGTTTGATATGTTTGAGATCAGTAGGACAGCCCTTTTGTCTGAGCTTATATTGTTCATAAGGCTAAAGTTCCTCTCACACTCTGCTGTACTGACAGGGAATGTTTTCATACAGTTCATGAGTGGTTTTAGATCTTTGGGCTCACTAGTGGGCTGTTCCAGTAGGTCCCGCATCCCATTCAGTGCTTGGTCTGTGCACAGGTTAAATCGCTTGCACAGTCGCTTAATTTGTTTTTCACCATGGCGGATGCTGGGCTTTGATGGCCATTTACTCTGATCAAGGATGCTGAGGTCCTTGATGGTCTCATCCTCAAAAGACAAGCGTTTCTCCAGATTGTTCACAAGGCTTTGTAAGAACTGGCCTGGATTGATAGACCTCAGCTTTGCCATTGTTTTCAGTGTTGTAGACCGATACTCCCCAGTCTTTTTTGCTTCTAAAGCCTCACTATATTTCTCACCTGGACTCTCTTTGAATGACTGGATCACTCTGATTGAGCGTTTCAGTGGGAGAGGCAGCATCTCCTTTACTGACAGCCTCCTCTCCGACGGGGGCGGGGGGCAGAGCGGGCGTCGACGGTAACTGTACCGGTGTACGATCGCTAACATTAACTGCTGAGCTGCTGGCTGATATTGATTCGCGAGGACGTTTGAAATTGTCAAATGAAATTTTTGTTTGGATAGCTCGCTTCATTTTACCGGATTATTATAGAAAATCATTTAAAGTAAACTTGTAAAAGTAAATTAGTCTTTCGCGATATTTACTTCGGCATGACCCGCCTTTCTCTCCCTCCGATTGGCTCATTCGTCGTCATGCCTACAGTTAACCAATCTAATCAGTAAAGGCAGCGAGTATTAGCCAATAAGTGGCAGAGTAGCGTGGGTCATGGCTTCACCGGGGAAAAGTGCGCGATTTCGCTTGCAGATACTACTGAATGGTGCGCATCTGGGGGGTTTAGAAGTGGGTATACGCAATGCTGACTGAAAAATAAGTGGGTATACGCCGTATACCCGCGTATACCCGCGTATACCCTGGACTACACCACTG
>NW_026551569.1:0-2567 GCF_027596085.1 Anoplopoma fimbria | reverse complement strand
TTTTAGTGTTACATAGGCTACAACTCTTCTAGCCTACATGCCGTTGTTTGGTGAGAGACTGTGTTGCTGCTGCTGGTGATGATCGTTTTGCGCTGGTAATCCCTCACATATCCTTCTTTGTTCACGGCAGGCTCCACCAATCTCCAAAATGCCATGAAATGGTGGGACGCAAACCTGGTGTAGAAACAGTGTCCGCGTCCGATCCTACCAGACGCTCTATCCCAAAACGCTGCCGTAGCTGTAGCACCTCGACCTGGTGTTGCAACTCTCTTATTTGAAGACGCAGGCTTCGTTCTCTCAGTCAACACACTTGCCCTCTCCCCTGTTTCTGAATCACACAGTAATCGTGATCAGGTGCCACTGTCACAACTTCCATCTCGGAGTCAGATCCTGAATCCGGGATATCCATGTCTGGCGCGGACGCCCATCCCAAACACTGGGTCTGGGTACAGGTCGTTCATACCCATTCCATTCAAAGAGAACAGGAAACGTTCCCTTCTGTAACCTTCTCAATCCACTTGCAGTCACAATGATATCTGTTGCATTAAAATGCCTACTACAGACCCGGGTGTTTTTGGTAGGGTTGAAGTCATCTCTCCGGATCGTTCTCATCCACTCAGCCCTCAGCGCGGAGTCAACAGGGAATGAATGGAAGCTAATTTCCTTATTGAATTTGGATGAGTTTGAACACTCTGGCACACAACAACATGGCGCTGAATTTCTAACCTTTTGATAGGCAAGTCGCCGTTCTTTAACTCGAAACACACTCATACTGCTCTTCAAAACAAACTTGCCGGGGTTTTGACGCTCTAGCTGTCAAACGCTGGACCGGAAGCGTACCAACCCACACCCGAATACGGAAGTAAAAACCGTTGGAGACTCCTGCACCTAGCCTATTCCCTTCATTTTAATAATTCTACTATATTCATTGCTGTTGTTATTATTAGTCTTAATGTTTTTCCTTCGTTGCTCTACTTACTACTCTTATTATATGAATCATTTTATGTCATATACATTGAATGTGTTGTATCTCTGTTATGTTGTTCATTCTGGTCACATGACATCTATTGCATTCTGTCCATCCTGGGAGAAGGATCCCTCCTCTGTCTCTCCCAGAGGTTTCTTCCTTTTTTCTCCCTGTTAAAGGGGTTTTTAGGGAGTTTTTCCTGTGAATGTGAGGGAAGGACAGAGGGTGTGAGGGTCTAAGGACAGAGGATGTGAGGGGTGTAAGGACAGAGGATGTGAGGGTGTAAGGACAGAGGATGTGAGGGTCTAAGGACAGAGGATGTGAGGGTCTAAGGACAGAGGATGTGAGGGTCTAAGGACAGAGGATGTGAGGGTGTAAGGACAGAGGATGTGAGGGTCCTAAGGACAGAGGATGTGAGGGTCTAAGGACAGAGGATGTGAGGGGTGTAAGGACAGAGGATGTGAGGGTGTAAGGACAGAGGATGTGAGGGTCTAAGGACAGAGGATGTGAGGGTGTAAGGACAGAGGATGTGAGGGTCTAAGGACAGAGGATGTGAGGGTCTAAGGACAGAGGATGTGAGGATGTGAGGGTGTAAGGACAGAGGATGTGAGGGTCTAAGGACAGAGGATGTGAGGGTCTAAGGACAGAGGATGTGAGGGTGTAAGGACAGAGGATGTGAGGGTCTAAGGACAGAGGAGGTGAGGGTGTAAGGACAGAGGATGTGAGGGTGTAAGGACAGAGGATGTGAGGGTGTAAGGACAGAGGATGTGAGGGTGTAAGGACAGAGGATGTGAGGGTGTAAGGACAGAGGATGTGAGGGTGTAAGGACAGAGGATGTGAGGGTGTAAGGACAGAGGATGTGAGGGTGTAAGGACAGAGGATGTGAGGGTGTAAGGACAGAGGATGTGAGGGTGTAAGGACAGAGGATGTGAGGGTCTAAGGACAGAGGATGTGAGGGTGTAAGGACAGAGGATGTGAGGGTCTAAGGACAGAGGATGTGAGGGTCTAAGGACAGAGGATGTGAGGGTGAGGGTCTAAGGACAGAGGAGGTGAGGGTGTAAGGACAGAGGAGGTGAGGGTGTAAGGACAGAGGGACATCTCAGATTGACAAGCCATCCCTCCCTTATCACCCAACATATAAATATGAATATCTACAGTCAGCAGTGTGGAGAGTACAGATTGTGTATAATAAGTTCTCCCCTGTTTTATTGTTTTTAGTGTCCAAACAAAGAACAGTCACATACATGTGGGTATCACCAGTTAATCTAACTGTAGTTTAACTTTAACATGTAACAAGGATTAGTTTGTGGTGGTCACATGATTCACTTTAAACTACTCCAGGAATTAATTTTAGTATAATATATATTTATATATATATATATATAAATAATGCCAAAAAAAAAATCAATAATTTTGCCATTATTTGGTTTTTTTATGTTTAATTTTCTGTTTATTGTTTTTGCAAATTTAAAAGGATTATCTTATTATCTTAATGAGCAGATAAAAAGGAACATACAACAAGTGCCAAAAGCTGCACCAAACAAGAGTGTAAGGCCAATCCAAAGCCGACCAACTCCCACCCATTTCCACCAAAGAAAGA
>NW_026551568.1:0-1878 GCF_027596085.1 Anoplopoma fimbria | reverse complement strand
CGACATCTCTGTACTCTGGAAACTGTCAGATATAAAATAAAAATACAGCCACATTGGCAGTTTCTAAACCCGACCACTAACCACTGATATAGTTACTCCAACATGTGAATTCAGATAAATCACTTGGTACATCTTCCTGCAAAGTATTACTATTAAGTATTAATATTTAGTTTTAATTTAATTTACATATCGAACCAAGCGTTCACTGCTGCAAAATAAGATATTTCTTTTTATAAATAAAACGCATGAATCCCTCAGAGGGCTGGACCTGACTCTGGTCCTGATAGAACTCAGACACACAGGGACGCATTGAGTGGACATGGATCACAGAGTGCTGATTGTGTTTCTGTTGCTCTGGAGCTCAGGTAGGACTCTGGTTTAATGGCAACGTTTGTAGATGTTTTTAAATTACTTGCTTAGAGGCAGAGACTGTGTGTGTGTGTTTGTGTGTGTCTGTGTATGTGTGTGTGTGTGTTATGTTCTGGAGAACCTCTGGTCAAGATGTACAGACCAACAATTGCTACAATTTTCATAACACATGAGAAACATACAACATACAACAGTATTATGAGCAGCTGAATGAGCAGCTACAACAGAATGCATGATGCTATATGAGACGACCAATTCAAACTGATTTATTTAATTATAATGTTAAATACAATACAGAAGAAAGAAACATCAGTTAACAGGAATATTTTTTAAATATTATTATACCATATTACCCAAAAGGATGAAAAGTATCGGCTATATAATTCAATAAACCATTCCATCCTCAGTCCATATTATTTCATTTTACAGGAATATTGGGGCTTGAAATAAACAAACAAACAACTTAATGACTTAACTTTTTAATGCAGTCTGAAAACGGACCTCCTGCTGACAAAGAATCATATAGGCAAACTCAACAGGGCTGCCAACTTTTCTACTTATTTTGGAGTGATTTTGGTATCGGTGAACACTGTTTATTAGACCTTCTGAGATGAAAAGCCAAGTTAATAATGTCTATCACTGGCTTAATTATGCTGATTCACCCTCTGGTCTTTATATTTCATGGTCCCTGAACATGGATTTCATACAAACTGATTTTGTGGAATATTTATGTATTACTGCGGATTCATTTTCTTAGATATAGCCAAATGAGTTAATTGAAAGATTAGGAGGAGAGGGCTTCTCTTTACTTGGTGATAGATGTAAAATATCGGACCATTCTTTGATAACGTTAAAGTTTCAAGTAAGACCTTATTTTGAGAAAGATGCATTTGACTGGATTAATAGGGAACTTCTGAATATAAGTTATTAGATTCTGGTGTAAACGGGAAGTTTTATTTTGCCTTAAAGTCCCTTTATCACACCTGTTGCTCATGTTCAAGTGAACGAATACACAACTGGATGGTTTTCCCAACAATTTGGTGTGAAGCAAGGAGATGTTTTGTCTCCAACATTGTTTTCCATTTATATTAATGATTTAGCTCTACAAATTAAAGCTTCTAATTTGGGGGTCAAAGCAGATGATCAGACAGTGGGCATATTATTATATGCTGATGATGTAGTTTTACTTGCTGAACAGGAAAAGATCTGCAGATTATGCTGAACATTGTCATGGAGTGGTGCTGGAAATGGAGGCTAGTGGTAAACCAAGGCAAAACACGAATAGTACACTTTAGACACAAATCATTACAGAGAAGTTCAGTTGTTTTTAGCTTTGGTTCAACAGTACTATCTTGCTCTGAACAGTATAAATACCTTGGCATTACTCGAAGAGCACATGACATTTAAAGAAGCTGTCAATATTCTAGCTCAGTCAGCGGGAAGAGCACTAGGATCTGTACTGAACAAAGTTAAACATTGTAATTTAGGATTTATACATATACACAACTA
>NW_026551566.1:0-2838 GCF_027596085.1 Anoplopoma fimbria | reverse complement strand
ATAAAATATGTAATAAACATATAAAATATGTATAAACTAAAATATGTAATAAACATAAAATATGTAGGGAACAAACAGCTGATCTTTGACATGAGGTCACATGACTTCAGTTCCACAGAGAAGTGATACCTGTGGTATCAGCAGACTGACCTCACTTCTTCAGGTAAACAGGAAGTTGTCCAAACTGTCAGACTTCATATCAGTTACAGTGATCAGTAGTAGATAAAATACTACTACTGTACTCCATGTACTCACAGCTAATGAAATACTCCAACATGTACTGTGTGTACTCACAGATGATACTCCTACATGTACTGTGTGTACTCACAGATGATACTCCTACGTGTACTGTGTGTACTCACAGCTAATACTCCTACATGTACTGTGTGTACTCACAGATGATACTCCTACATGTACTGTGTGTACTCACAGATGATACTCCTACATGTACTGTGTGTACTCACAGATGATACTCCTACATGTACTGTGTGTACTCACAGATGATACTCCTACATGTACTGTGTGTACTCACAGGCAGCGGGGCAGCCAGATCCACAGATGTGGATCCAGACGCTGAGGCCTGCAGGTCTCCGGGGATGGAGACGGGATCAGGAGTAACGGTCAGAGTCTTCAGGAGGGCCGGAGCGTCTGGACGACCACAGTTCTTCCAGTCGAAGCCCTGCACCTGTACACGAAAACACACAAAGTACACAGTCGATACAGGGTTTAAATACTACCAACAGATACTTCTCAGCAGAGTATTTTAGATTAATTAATGTGAAAGAACGTTTATTTGTACTTTCCTACTTTGTAAAGTGGGTCAGAGTTGTACTTATACACATTATATACTTCTTTACTTTATCAGGAGGAGGTCATGTGATCGGTCTCATGTGTGAGGGAGCTCCAATAGTCCAAGTCATGAGTACTACTGCAGTACCATGAGTAGTACTGCAGTACTACTCATAGTACTGTAGTACTATGAGTAGTACTACAGTACTATGAGTAGTACTACAGTACTATGAGTAGTACAACAGTAGTACTACAGTACCATGAGTAGTACTACAGTAGTCCTACAGTACCATGAGTACAGTACTACTGTAGTACTACAGTACCATGAGTAGTACTACAAGTACTACTACTTCAGTAGTCCTTCAGTAGTAGTACTTGTAGTACTTGTAGTCCTTCAGTAGTAGTACTTGTAGTAGTACTTGTAGTAGTACTTGTAGTAGTACTTGTAGTCCTTCAGTAGTACTTGTAGTAGTACTTGTAGTCCTTCAGTAGTAGTACTTGTAGTCCTTCAGTAGTAGTACTTGTACTTGTAGGAGTACTTGTAGGAGTACTTGTAGTCCTTCAGGAGTACTTGTAGGAGTACTTGTAGTCCTTCAGTAGTACTTGTAGGAGTACTTGTAGGAGTACTTGTAGTCCTTCAGTAGTACTTGTAGGAGTACTTGTAGTCCTTCAGTAGTACTTGTAGGAGTACTTGTAGTACTAACCTGAGTTTTGGTGATTCTCTTCAGACCGGAAGTGCTCGTCCCCGGAGAGATAAACACCAACAACAACAAAACTTTATTCATTGTTTCCTCAGAGACACAGACAGAGAGAGAGAGACAACGAGCCGGCAGTCTGTCTGTAGTCTGTAGTCTGTCTCTCTGTAGTCTGTCGGTAGCGGAGCAGACTGAGCAGGTGAAGCTACATCCGGGTCTCTGAACTTACTTCCGTGTTTACTATCGAACCGGCCCAGACACGTGACCGCAGAGTCACGTGTCTGGGCCAATAAAACGGATTATAAACAGATAATTAAATATCATTTAAAATACCTCTGAAGTTATTTAGTTTGTTTTTATTATTATTAAAACATAAATATTTATAATGTGTAATGTGTTTCATTATTAATAATTATGTTTTAATACATATACATATATATTCATAATTTAATCTGTATTTGATGTATTTATTATACAATTATTTGTGTATTTTATTTATCAGTACATTTTAATATTATTTATGAAATCCTGATTAAAGTATATAGTAGTGTATTTTTTGTATAGTAAACTTGTACAGTATATTTGTTCTTCTGTTGAATATATATTATATATCTATTAACTATAACAATAACAATAAAAAAATATAATAATAATAATAATAATAATAACAATAATAGCATTAGCAATGATAATAACAATGATAATAATACAAATAATAATACAAATAACAATGATAATAACAATTCACAGTAGTAATAATATAATAATAGTATACATGTTTAATAAAGTTGAGATTCTGTAGTAGCATGAAACCGCCTCTAGATGTCGATGTAGAACAGCTATTCCTCTCACACAACTCACACACACACACACTCACTCACACACACACACACACACACACACACACTCACACACACTCACACACACACACTCACACACACACACTCACACACTCACACTCACACACACACACACACACACACACACACACACACACTCACTCACACACACACACACACACACACACACACACACTCACACACACACACACACATTTTAGTCATTTATTTATGTTCACATTTTTTACAATAAATAAATCTTGAACACAAACACTGGTAGATGCACTCATCAAGCCCAGAATCTCTTTGACATGTCTGATCTCAGTCTATGGATACAGGAAGCAGCGTTTCTCCATACGTGGCGGCTGCCTATTAATACAGATATGGAGCAGAATTTTGCAAGTGCTTTAGCTTTTTGGCTTCGAATTCCAGCCATCTGCAAACCCCCCTTATGACGAGTCTGTGGACATGGCCAAGGCTTCCAGGTAAATAGCACACAACTGAACGAAGTACAA
>NW_026551565.1:0-3699 GCF_027596085.1 Anoplopoma fimbria | reverse complement strand
TATTTTGATTTCCAAAAAAAGAGGACACTCAGCCCGGCCACGAGATAGCCTACTTAAATGATACTCGCAGTTTACCCAAAGATTCCCTATAATTTTAATATATATATGTATGGATAGAATATTTTGTTATATTACAAAATAATATCTCTCAAAGACAGAAATTCAGATAGGCTTCATAGAGGTTATTGAACTTTCTTTATTATGCCTCAATTGTAAAAAAAATATATATATATATATATATAAATGTAAAATAAATGTAAAATCTCTGGAATAAAATAATGATAGAAATAATGTCTCTTCTGTGTTAGAAAAATGAACTAGTAAAATAATAGCTCTCTTTCAAATCTTAGTGGACAAATAAATAAATAAATAATATGAAATAATGTTCTAAATGATACCTCTTCTGTATTAGAAAATCCAACTTTAACAATATATTTCTCACTAAATGTTCAGTGTAATGTAAAATAATAAAAAGTACCCTCACAAGATATTACTTACAAAAAACAAATATATTATTAACAAAAAACATATGGATATTAACAAAATAGATATTAACAAAAAACAAAATCTTTAGTTATCTTCTTCATCCTCCTTGTCTACCCATCCATATTTTGCAGTAAAGCTGATCTTTCCCAGCAGTTTTCGGTTGCTCAACATGTAAGCATGAAAGTCTTTGCAAGAATATTCCTTCAAATTGTATTTCACAAATAGAATCCCTTTCAGTGATGCAACAGAGAGCTGGTTCCTCTCCTTTGTCCACTGGCTCTGCATCAGTGAGAAAACCCTCTCAACATTTGCATTGTGAGAGGGAAGTGCAAAGACAAACTGTGCAATCTTCAGTAGTTCTGAGTAACATGCAATGCTTTTGGCCTTCTCAAAATATTTGGTCCATTTCTGGTGCACCTGCAGGCCAATGAACTCCTCATCACTGTTGCACCTTTCTGTGAATTTCTTCAGATTGGTGACCTGGTCAAAACACTTGACATCATCAATTGGCACCCCCTTCTCTCCAAGGTACTTGATGCAGGCCTCCACATCATTCCAATCTGGTGGCTCACTAAGATCCATCCACATAAATGTCGAGAACTCTTCCATGGGAGTCATCCACTTCTCCAGATACTCCAGACATGCACTGTACAGGCCCTGCACATCAGCACAGAACTGGTCACAGCCCTTACCAAGTCCGTCTCTGCGCTTTTCTGCCAGTAGTCCCTTAACTTTAAGGGACATGAAGCTCTTGCTCTTGCGTTCAAGAAGAATGGTGTGGACGCTGTTCAGTATTTTCTTCACCTCCATAATGGAGTTGTTCTCCTTTTCCATGGCTTGAATGTGGGTGTGGAAGACGGACATGAATGAGTGCATGTGCCAGAGGTAGATCTCACTGAAGTCGTTTTCGAAAAACTTCTTTATCACTATGGGAGGCTTTTCTTGAGACAGAAAGAATGCTTTTAAAGCTGGAAACATCTGTATCATCCTCTCAATGCCTGGGAACAATGACAGCCACCTTGTTTTGCTGTGAGAAAGCATCCTTCTGTACTCGATGTCAACAAAATCACAGTACTGCTTCAGATTCTCAGTGCGCACAGTGTAAATGTGGAAGTACTGGTAGATTTTGAACATGATATTCTCAAGGTCAACATCTATTGTGTCTGCCCCATGATGAACACAATTATTCAATATGTGTGCTGGGCAACCCACACCGATCAGAGTATTGTTCTGCAGCAACGTCTTCAAATTTGCAAACACATTATTTCCCTCTTCATTTCGTCGGATTCCTCCAAAATTTGTGTTGCAGTTGTTGCCAGTAAATGCAATGCATTTTTCAGACAAATTGTTTTTTGCCAGTGTTTCAGTGAGGTATTTTGCAATGGTTTTTGCTGTCTCATTAGGTGTGTCTTTAACCTCAATTAATTTTGTTTGCACACCACCTTTCTTCCAGTCAAAGTACTGGATTATGATTGGGAATATTTTCACTGCTCCGTGGTTACTCCCGTCTGTAGAGACACCACAGTACTGGATTTCTTTGAGTGCTTCAAGTGCAACTTCAACCGAGTGGGGCGCTATAACACCGTTCACAATGGCTTCGGTCTTAGTGCGGGCACTACTTAACTTCTTGGCGGTGTCAGAGTCTGGAAATGTCGTTTTTAACAAGACACTAGTGCAATCCATAGACCTGTAGCTGTGGTGGTGTTTAACAGTATGAAATGCCAACGCACCCTCCGCTGCATTTACAGCATCCTCTGTTTTTCCAGGTTTCACAAAGAATTCAGTCAACTTTGCTGAACTACTCTCACATCGCACTGCCTTTTTATGCTTCTCTGTGTCCATATGAGCTGTGAGGTCCCCGGCACCTTTATTGGACACAGACACATATGTACAAGCTTTGCACACGGTGCACTCAGCCTCCCATATGTCCCGACCGGGTCGGTAAACTGGGAATTTTTTTCGCAGTTCATCTGTGAATGTGCATTTGCGCTTTGGCATCTTGAACCCTTCAGCTGCACCGCCGGTGTCTGCTGCTTTTCTTCTGTTTTGGAAATCCGCCCACAGTAAGGTGACCAGATTTCTGAAATGAAAATCTGGGACATTTTCAATGCGGCGGTGAAAAATCATTAAATATTATCATTATGAAATAAAAAATGGTAGTAGTAAGTACTTTTTCATGTATTTTAACCAGCTTTTTTATTACACAAAAGGACCTGGTTAATAAATCAAAATATCAGCACCCACAAATATCATGTATCAGTAGCGCACAGCAGTGTCAAAAACACAAATGTAGAATACTTTAGAAAAAACATCTCTCTTCCAAAGTTAAGTGCCATGTGCAAAGACAGCTGCCAGACCAGTAGCTAGTAAATATCATTCAAGATGTAATTAATAATAATTACCAAGTCATAACATATGAGTATATTAATATTATACATGACTCAGGGCATCAGCTAATCAGATGGTCTGCATTTATAACTACTACAGTCATTAGTTACCCACACAGCCCGACACAAAATACAGAAGTTAGCCTAACACACACAACTATCAACCATTGATTATTATTATTTTTAACAGAGTCTCATGTTCCTATGCCTACAGGAAAATCACATGTTACCAAAGCAGTCTTCCAAAACAGTCTTCCACCTCCATTCCAAAACAGACAATGTCATCACCTGGTAATCTCATTCATGGCCAAGGGGAAATGGGAGGGGCTTTGAAAACATAATGTTACCACAAATGTGTCATCACCTGCTCATGCTAACACTAATGACAGATATGAAAACATTGTCATAATGTTAACGTCCACTGACTTTTATAACGTTACGTTAGGTCTTCAATTCAGACCTAACGTCCAAGTCTACTGCCAATTCACACAAAATAAATAAGTTCATATACACAACATACCATTTATGACCGCTGGTCTTCTTTTCTTTCCTTTTTGCCGCCTCTAGATTGTTGACGCTGCCGCGTCTGGTCGTACGTCCTGATTAACGTCTGTACGTCATACGACGTCTTCTCTGGCGATGCGTTAAATGGCTACTGTAATAACGCTAACCCACAATGACAACCGGGGGAGGGGGGGCACACACATATACACACATATACACGCACAGAAGGAAAACCGGACATTATCATCAATTAATAAAAAAACCCCGGACGCCCCGGACGGGACGTAAAAAGTGGACATGTCCGGGGAAAAGAGGACGTTTG
>NW_026551564.1:0-1751 GCF_027596085.1 Anoplopoma fimbria | reverse complement strand
AGGAAATGTATACTTGACAGCAGATACAAGCACCTTGGGGTGCAGATCAACAATAAACTGGACTGGACACACAACACTGACTCTACAGGAAAGGACAGACAGGCTGTTCTTCCTGAGAGGCTGAAATGTGTGCAATAAACTGCTCAAGGCATTCTACCAGTCTGTGGTAACCAGTGCGCCCTGTGGTAACCAGCGCCCTCTTCTTCTACCAGTCTGTGGTAGCCAGTGCCCTCTTCTTCTACCAGTCTGTGGTAGCCAGCGCCCTCTTCTTCTACCAGTCTGTGGTAACCAGTGCCCTCTTCTTCTACCAGTCTGTGGTAACCAGCGCCCTCTTCTTCTACCAGTCTGTGGTAACCAGCGCCCTCTTCTTCTACCAGTCTGTGGTAACCAGCGCCCTCTTCTTCTACCAGTCTGTGGTAACCAGTGCCCTCTTCTTCTACCAGTCTGTGGTAACCAGCCCTCTTCTTCTACCAGTCTGTTCTTCTTCTACCAGTCTGTGGTAACCAGCGCCCTCTTCTTCTACCAGTCTGTGGTAACCAGCCAGTCTGTGGTAACCAGCCCTCTTCTTCTACCAGTCTGTGGTAACCAGCGCCCTCTTCTTCTACCAGTCTGTGGTAGCCAGTGCCCTCTTCTTCTACCAGTCTGTGGTAACCAGTGCCCTCTTCTTCTACCAGTCTGTGGTAGCCAGCGCCCTCTTCTTTGCTGTGGTGTGCTGGGGTGGTGGCATCAGGACTGGAGATGCCAACAAGCTCAACAAGCTGGTGAGGAGAGCCAGCTCTGTGGTGGGTCTGGAGCTGGACAGTCTGGAGTCAGTGGGTGAGAGGAGGATGAAGGCCAAACTCGGAGCCATCCTGGACAATCCCTCTCACCCTCTCCATGAGGAACTGTGGCAGCTGGGCAGCTCTTTCAGCCATTGGCTGATTCTACCAAAGAGCAGGACGGAGCTTCAGACGCTCATTTGTGCCCACTGCCATCAGACTGTACAACAACAGCAGAGACCACAGTCTGTCACCATGCTGACCATGTGGATATACTGTACATTTGTATTCCTGTTCTATCTTTATTTTGTTGTATAGTATGTGTATTTATTGTCTGTGTAGTTGTATAGTATGTGTATTTATTGTCTGTGTAGTTGTATTTATTGTCTGTGTATTGTATAGTATGTGTATTTATTGTCTGTGTAGTTGTATAGTATGTGTATTTATTGTCTGTGTAGTTGTATAGTATGTGTATTTATTGTCTGTGTAGTTGTATAGTATGTGTTGTATAGTATGTATTTATTGTCTGTGTAGTTGTATAGTATGTGTATTTATTGTCTGTGTAGTTGTATAGTATGTGTATTTATTGTCTGTGTAGTTGTATAGTATGTGTATTTATTGTCTGTGTAGTTGTATAGTATGTGTATTTATTGTCTGTGTAGTTGTATAGTATGTGTATTTATTGTCTGTGTAGTTGTATAATATGTGTATTTATTGTCTGTGTAGTTGTATAGTATGTGTATTTATTGTCTGTGTAGTTGTATAGTATGTGTATTTATTGTCTGTGTAGTTGTATAGTATGTGTATTTATTGTCTGTGTAGTTGTATAGTATAGTATGTATTTATTGTCTGTGTAGTTGTATAGTATGTGTAGTTTTAGTATTGTCTGTGTAGTTGTATAGTATGTGTATTTATTGTCTGTGTAGTTGTATAGTATGTGTATTTATTGTCTGTGTAGTTGTATAATATGTGTATTTATTGTCTGTCTGTGTA
>NW_026551563.1:0-20348 GCF_027596085.1 Anoplopoma fimbria | reverse complement strand
AGTGTACATTAATACGAAAAAAATGAACTTTTTCGATTTTAGCAAATGGCTGCAATGAAACAAGGGTGAAAAATTTAAAGGGGTCTGAATACTTTCCGTACCCACTGTATATGTGAATACATTCTATGTAATGTGTCCTCTTAATTCCAGAAAAACACTGAAACCAATAGTTGAACATAAAGTTTAACTAGAAATGTGCTCTCAGTTGGGTGCAGATCTCTGCCAGCTCTCAATCATCACTTATGACCCACTACAGGGAGTGACAGTGTCTGTATCTGCAGAAACCCTGTCCTCTGCCTGGATTTCTCTTTCCCTCTTATTATGCTGTGTTTCTGGGTGTCAGCAGTGGGTGTGAACTCACCAGCCAATAACAGTGCACAGGTGAGGTTGGGACTTTCTAAAATTTAGCGACCAGGTCACATTGCTGTCTCATGGATGTATGAAGAGCTGCGTGTCTGCGTGTCTGACCCAGAGCGGGGATGAGACAAACAAATGCAGGCAGAGCTGCCACAACATGGCAGAGTCAGGCAGACAGGATGACGTTCGCTTCAGTTGCATTACTAAAAATCTGGGAATGCGGCACCTTCATGCAGGGTTGTGTAGAGGTTTGAGTTGTGTTTATTTGTGCTTTAGAAAATAACAGTTGTGATACAATCAGAAAATGATTTATTTCTCTGATTCACTGCTGTGTTCTCACTAAAACTGCCCGCTCTCTTTATTCACTTTCTAGCTTGCTCAACCACTGCTCTCTGTCTCTCTCTCGTCTCTCGATTTATTTTTTTCACTTCTCTACTATGACAGAGAGCTAGACAGCTGTACAAGATACTTGTGACAATATTTGTGATTATCCTGATAATGAAAACTTGATAAGGATCTTCCATCCCTAAATACAATACAAACCATGTTGTTATTCCTTGAGTGGAAGTATAACTGACTGTCCCATAAAATATGACACTGACTAATCTGTTTTCTTTTCTCCCACAGAGCTACAAGCTGGCTGTCGAACTCAAACCTGACCAGTCCCAGGCCTGGATGAACATGGGAGGGATTCAGCACATTAAGGTAGCAAACATAAATTAATTTCTGAAGTCAAGACAGAACAATACTGCCATTCTGTGGTAGGTTGAAAAAAATGGCTTAAACCAATCCTCCAAGCTCCCTATTGCTCTTTCTAAAAATACCAAAAAAGAGTTAATGTCATGATGTACAGAGACAATATTTATTTATTATTATTACACACTGCTCCTGAGCTGCCTGAAAGCAGCTCCTTTGAATTCTCTCCTTCACTTCTGTAACTTTATGAGGTCACAATGTTACAGAAGTGACATAAAACTCCTTCCTGATAGTTTGGCCTTCAAACAACAAAAGAGAGAGACAAACTGAAGCTCCGGAGGAAAGGGATTTTTTGAAATGTGAAAGCGTTGACCAATTAGAACAGAGCGGGCTAGCTGACCAATCAGAGCAGACTTTGCTTTCTGGAGGAGGAGCAAAGCGCTGACGGAGCATTTCAGAGAGGGTGAGAAGAGGTGCTGCAGGACAGCCAGGATGAGAAAAAGAAGGAGGATTATGAGCATTAACGCATGTAAACATGTTTGTAACTGTAACTTGAGATAAAAATATGCACCTGGAAAATAGCATAATAGGGCCTGTTTAAAATACACAAATACAATTAAGTTTTTTATAATTTACAAATTCATTATCCTAAAAACATAATGAAATGACTAAACAGAAAATAAGTAGATAAACAGTCAAATGAATACAATTAATGAATGAACAAAGAATATGATGATGTGTACAATGAATGAAAATAAACATGACTACATGTGACCAAGTACAATCAGTTTGGATATTGTCACCATTATTTCATTAACTGATTTCAAATTTATCTAGCCTAGAAACATCAAATTCATTCACACCTGGAAATGTATTGTTTTCACGGCTCTGATGGGCAGATGTGAGGTTAAGATGTTCAAAGTGGCCACAGTTTTGTTCCTGCATCTTAGTAGCTGCTTGTCGTAGTCATTTCCCAGATTATCATTTAAAAATAGTTGCAGTTTCTTGCCTGCGCACTGGCGTCAACAGGTTTTCCGTGTGAAGCGGACACCATCGGTTTTTTTCACAGTGGTATGTTGAAGTGCGAAACTTTAGATATTAAAGTGTGGTTGTTTAACAGGACAATATGGCATAGTTTATTGCTCTTAGACTGCGATTTGTGTCAAATACAGTCTAAAAGAGAAACAGACCTTTGTCACTGGTGTAAATGTTTTCGCTACCAATCAAGTGAAAATGGTATATAGAAAGTGTTGGGTCATAATTCTCGCAATACCTACATTTCCTGAAGGCAACGGGGTTGAGGAAGCCTTCAGCCTTCATTGTTAGCTGTCACTCATGATTACCCGCCCCTCTCATTTGAAGCCATGATCAAGGCCAAAAGTCTGAAACCAAAAAAAAAGAGTATTTCACTCTTAAAATATAAAATGAGCAACTGAAAATCGGAACTATAAGACCTCAAATATCAAACAATATATGAAAGTGAAAAAATGAAAATAAATATTTTATTCAAAACAATTCCAGAATTTAATCAGTTATATTCAACCCAAAAAAAACTTTTCCTTCACTTATTTTTATTTTGAATACATTGTTGTATTTTTCAAAGTTCAAGACCAAAACTTGTACTTTCAGTTTTAATTATTTTTTTCCAAATGATCAAGACTTTTGGCCTGGATTTGGCCTCATTAGAGGTTTGTCCGTGAACCATTTTTCCTTGTCTCCATCGCTTTCTCTTAAACTGAAACCTTATATTTGATGAACTGTAGAGGTATTTAGTAGGGGTATTGTTTCTCACGGTTTAACAGATCATTGTAGTCAACGATTGTTCCATACACATACTCACACTCAAAATACTTACACAGCATGTGACAAGCATTTCCAGGCTTTTTGAGCTCATCTTCTGTGACACCTACAATATCAGGAGACACTTTCGATTCTTTTCACTCATCATTCATTTATTTCCTCTGTGACGTTAAAACACATTACATGAGCAGTCAAAACTACAGTATGTATGCTTCCTAACTATTTTAGGGCTGACTAATTCTAAAGACACTCTTTCCACTCAAAATCAGATTTTGTGAATTACACATAGATGTCTAGTGCTCCCATTTTTTTACATAGTTTCAAGAAAAATCTATCTTGTATTCTGGGCAATACAGTATTATTAAAATGTTGTTTTGGCCATTCAGGACCAAGTTTTTTCTATACATGCTTATTTACTCACAATCAATAAAAGCTAAAGGAAATAAAGATCAAATGTGAGAATTTTTTTATCATTTATGTGTCAGATGAGTAATTGTTTAATCTACTCCTCATACCCATTCCTAGTATTTAGGAGTGATTTGTGCATCAACTGGGTTTAGATTAAACACATCTTAAATAGTAAACTGCAGTTAAGCTATTGACATGGCAACAGCCCAAGTTCATTCTGGATTGAACACCTATTGCCGCATACATGTATTGTTCTGTATGTGTGTGCAGGGAGACTATGCAGCAGCCAGGATGTACTACCAGCGGGCCTGGCTTCTGAGCCCTGCCTCCAGACTTCTAAAAGAAAACTTGGCCAAGCTGGACCGGCTCCGAGAGAAGACTGACAGGGGAGCGTAGACCACCGCGGTTCTCCAGACAATGTACTATCCTGGGCAAAGATAAGGGAGCAGGGCACAGCCAAGCCCTCAGAAGCCCAAACACCAGCCACCAGGCAGCTGGATAAAACACACCCGACCTGGTTACTAAGAGCAGCCTTAGTAAGAGCAGAGGACAAGGTGAACTTGTCAGGTCTGCAGCATGTTTGGAGGTGGACAGGGTGATGAGTCAAGAGAACAGGCCGCCTTTCCTCCGGCAGGCAGAAGGGATTGATTCATCTTAATCAAGGGAGTGAACATCACAAATTGACATTTGTTGAATTATTCTTTAGGTCTATGTGAAGGCATTTCCTTTATGGCACCTAATCACAGATTGTAATTCAGCCCTCTGTGAGAATTGTTCATGTATTTACATTAGTGCAGTAGGAGTGTGTGGAAAATGTTATTATTATTATGAAGGAAATGAGCATGGGAACAGTATGTGTATCAAAATAATCTACGCTCAAAGTCTTAGTGGTCGGTCAGCATTGACCAAGAAGGAGTCAAAGTCACTGACCAGGAGTCAGTTCAAGGCCACAGAAAAATCAGAGGACAGTCACATCCAACACCAAACCATAGGTGGACATTGACAAGGACATTGTTTTGCAAATACCAAGCAGGGTTGGGAAAGCTGCTTTGAAGATGTAGTCCATGAAGATATAGGATAGTCTTCATTGAAAGTAATTATGGCACAGAAACACTAAACTCAACTTGAAAGAAAGTTTATTAACAGGACAGGTCAGCTGTCGTTCCCGCTCTCTCTCTCTCTTCCATACTGTCAAACCAGCCCAGTTGCTTGATTCTCTCCAGAATCAGAAGACTGGGAAACACTGAGTGCAAAATCTGCACACATGGAGGCATTTGGTTGTGCTACTTGTGCAATAACCGCCTGCTACTGCTACTGTTGCATACCTTTTGAAAATGGCTGCACAACCCAGACGCTAGAAATTCCATCAAGGTTTAACTGAAACATTGGGACAGCTGAAATTGGCACGATGCAACTAGACTCTGTTGGCCTTGCAGCAAAACCACACCGTCCACTGACAGATACAGAGTAGGGTTCCATAGTGGTGTTTCTCTCTTACCTCACAAGTGATCCTTGGTCAAGAACCGACACCCACTTGCAAAAGGGAACATTAACAAAATAATCATAAAGTTCAATTTTGGGAAGTGTGGCATAAGAACTAGGGTTCATTGAAGACACAAAGCTGAAAGCTTCAAAAAGTTAGTAAGTGGTTCCGAGAGTTTGTATTATTGTGTTTAAGAGATGAGTAGGAATCACACAACATTGACTTAATTCAGTGAAAACAAAAAATCTTCAAAATCTGTAAAGATCTCAGATCATAGAAATAAAAATGTAGTACGATTCATAACTGCTGCCTTTTCTTTAGACGTAAACTCTGCTATGTTCTTCTAAACTTCATTTCCAGAATTGGAAAGTATAAGATTATATTGTGAGCCTTCTGCAAGTATAATAAGCTAGATGATCTACTCCCTGTGTGAGGAGTTAAAATGCTATGGCTTCATGTACCTTAACCTCTGAAGACTGCTGATTGGTTTCTTGTTTTGTTTTGTTGACAGTGATGTTGATTATGAATGAATATTGTTGTGGAATGACAATAGGATGAAAATGAAGTAACTAGTGCAATGACTGACTTGCACCAAGAAAATAAAGTATGTTTTATTAAATGGTGTTTGGAGTTATTGATATAATAGTACAAATGTTTATGTATAATCCTTGACAATTTATGGTTACCCATAATACCCACTATTTAGATCCACAAATATGTTACCATGTACATATCTGCTAATTATTATTGCAACCTTCTAAATACAGATGGCAGAGAGAAGCAATTGGTTGTTTCATGTTTTGAGAGAGAGAAAGAGACAGGACTGAAAGAAAAAACTGATCAATAATGATGATGATTCCAGGTGGTGGGGAGGAGTAACACATATATGGAAAAAGTTGTAAAGCCTTTATTGTCTCCAGAGGGAGCTGGTTTGTAGTCTGATAAAAGTCCTCATGTGATGTCACTTGAGTCAGCGTCAGCTGAAGACTACTCGTTTGAAAAGTAAAACAAGCTGGAGGTGTGGAGTAAAAAGAAGTAAGCTCTGTAGCCTGCTGCTCATCTCGGCAGCAGGCTGGAGCCCCAGGCTCCAGTAGCTGCTACTACTAAAATAACAAACCCAAATCTCTGACCCAACTGTTGGCGATGAAGTTGCATTTCGGGTAATATAGGCACCCGATATTTTTAATAAGGAAGAAAAAACATCAGTATGCTACAGATGTGCTTGACTGATAGTGTGGATTTGGGCCATTGCCTTCTCTGGTAGAGACCTGTCAATCACAAGGTAGCCCCGCCCAAAAGCATAACCTGCTTTATGGTCCAGCTATATTGACCATGATTTACTAAATGAACATCAAGCTGCATTAAAGAAGACTTGAAACTAGAGATTGAGACCAGAAACTCATGTTTACAATGTGTGAGGAAGCGTGACCAGAGTGGCTAGGAAAGTGGTAGGAGGCAGACACGAGAATCTTTGTCCAGAGAACAAAAAGGTGTTTATTTACAAAAATGACCCTGCTACACGTATAACCAAAAATATATACAAACAGTATATACAAACAAACCGTTAACTTGGCTGAACTGAATAAAACTCAACTCATAATAACGGTTACTTAGAGTCACCTAACATCACATGAACATAGCTACACACTGATGTCCACCTCCCCCGTAAGTGCCAAAGGCCTCTGCCTGATAGAGCCTTCCATCAGCAAGATTTGTCACACAATGTTTATACTGAGAGAATAAATCAAGTTATGCTATTCATTCTGTACACATGACATCTATTGCATTCTGTCCATCCTGGGAGAAGGATCCCTCCTCTGTCGTTCTCCCATAGGTTTCTTCCTTTTTCTCCCTGTTAAAGGGTTTTTTTAGGGGAGTTTTTCCTGTGCCGATGTGAGGGAAGGACAGAGGATGTCGCATGTGCACAGATTGTAAAACCCTCTGAGGCAAATTTGTAATTTGGGATTCTGGGCTATACAAAATAAACTGAATTGAATTGAATTGAAGTGAGAAGTAGTGTCATTTTTCAACAGACTCCTTTACAACCAGAGAAGTCGCCCCCTGCTGGCTATTAGAAAGAATGCAGGTTCTAAAGCACATTGGCTTCACTCTACAGAACCAGAGGTTACCGCCTGGATTGTACAAATTGGTAAACCCAGTTTACTTTTGACTTATTTGTAGCCGACATCGCAACGTGGCGTTGGTAGCACATATGAGCAGCTAATATTTACAGACCGATTCCCAGCAGACTGTGCAGCGGGCTGCTGGTCTGAAGTCAGTGCATCAGAGAACCATGGTGACAGAAAGTGTGTCTGCTGTGTTATGCCAATAGGTTTGATAACATATACACACAGTGTATGATGATTCAAAACTACTACTATCTTGCTTTCTGTCACAACGTAAATATTCAAACAATGTGGATTTAACTAGTCATGCTCTGTGTAGCCTGATGTAAAGAGACAAAATTCTGCACACAAAATATTGACAATGAAATTACCTCACCTGTATTAAATAGGTCATTAATGATTAAACATCACAGCATTATCTCCTAATTAGCCTGCAGAGATGCTAAAAACGTTTCCAAGAAATAAAAAGGGTTGCACAGCTGTCTCTTGGTAGAAAGACCAGTTTGCTTCAACCAACCCATCTCCCATGCCCGCCAAGTGTGGGCTGTTTAGCTCTTGGAACTACGTAATTTACTCGGTGGGTGGGTGCGTCGCATACACACGCTGAATTGTGCGTTGGTGTCAGACACCAAGCAGCACTGACAAGCTGCTGACACAGGAGTGAGAACAGATTATTGAGCGTATGTATTTGAAACTTAAAGATGTGAGATGATTAAAATCAGATAGTAATCACAATTATTTGGACTGGGTTCCTATACTATTGCAGGGTGCATTGTGACCATACCATAAATGAGGCTACATGTTTTTGTTTACTTCTTTGAAACAACAAAGAGTGGACAATTAATTAAATGAAAGGTTCTCTGGTTCCATACTGGAATGGAGACACATTAAACTTGAGTGTACATGTACATTCATCCTTTAGGTTAAACATATGTGTTAATTGAATGTCTGAGCAACAATATACCCAAAAACATCTTTCTTCATTTATAAGAAAAAAAAATCCTAGTCCGTTTTCCCTCAAATCACATTTACTTTCAAATATTCAAATTTATATACGTTTTTGACCAGCATATATTTATCTTTTTTCTAAAGCTGTGTTGACCAAGCCCAGTATGTTTCTACCTGTGTGACAAATCTGAACAGCAGGCACGTGCACCGATCTTTGCGGCCTGGCTCATTGGGAGGAGAATTGAGTGAGCCAGTGTAAAACATGGTCAAGAAACATTTTTACATGCAACCAATACTTTAACTTCAACTACTTTAACTATTTTAGCATATTACTGACTTTTAAGTTAAATGTGAATGAAGGTCTCTATAGCTATGTCCCAATCCAGCGGCTGCAGCCTTCCAGAGCCTTCGCGGTCTACTTGGCCAGGTCCTTTGAATACCATCTCATTTGACGGTCTGGTCGACAGAGGATTTCCTGTTCACATCACCAGCTTTTCGCGCCGTTTGTGACCCGATGAAAGCTGTCCGCTCATTCCAGAGGAAACTTAAGGTGTTCAAGAAAGACCTGCAGGGAGGCTATGCATACTTCCTAACAGTGCAGGAACAGGTTTAGTGTAAGCAAGATACCTCTTTTGTTAACTTTGTTGACAAGCTGATTTTAAACTTGGACAGCAACTCACCCTGTTCATTCAGAAGTGCTTGGCCTCTCAAGATGCAATTGATCGATCTTCATGTAGATGTAGCCCTGAAAGAGCATTTTGGAAGAACTGACCCTTCTACTTTCTTGCTCCAAATTGTCTTGGAGACAGCTTTCCCAGGTCCTAGGAGGAAAGTAGCCCTGTACATCTTGAACATGCTGGAAATCTTTTCCTTGAACATGCTGGAAATCACTTTTTTAATCAATGAGATTTTTTGGCTTTAACCTTAAGTCTCTGGGGAGAATATGCTCCATCCATGGTATTTTATTTCCATGATAGAATGCCCTAACAATTTACCATAATGAGAGTGTACGTTTGGATTGACAATTTGATCAACCAATCATATTTTGATTTGTAGCCAATTGCCATATTCACTCAGAATATTCATGGCTTCAGGATATTCTAAAAGACCCGCTCACGGATCCTAGCTTAGAGTTAATTAGCAAACAACAGCCAACCCCAAAATGGCAACAGGTGGAGATAATACTGACTCAGCCGATGGAGAGATATTGTTGCAAGTGCAGATTTATTATCAGTGCCCTTTTCAAGACGACCTTTCAATGAAAAGATGGACATTGTTAAAAGGCAGACCAATTCCCGAACACCTTGAGCTCAATCAACCTGCAAAAGCAGGCTATGTTCACCATTTTCAGGCAAGCAACTTAGAAGGATACACTTTACTAACGTGTGCATTTCTACAACACTTAATTTTTGAAGATGGAGCAGTACAATTATGTTTTGCCTATAGCAGAGAACCGGTCAGGGACGCCCGTATTTTTGGTTAGCATGTTTTTATTTGTTGGGAGGTATAGAAGGTTCTGTTCTAATAGGCACAATTCGTCACTGGATTATGTTAATACAAAATGTTTGTTAAACAGTAGCAGAAGTAGAGAGGAGTAGGAGTATTAGAAGTAGTAGTAGTAGAGAAGTAATGCCAGGTTGCTTACCTTAGCTAACATTAGCCAGCCTATGTTACCGGTCATACCAGACTAAGTGAGGTGTATTGACCAGATTAGAGGTATGTCTTATTTCTTGTGTATTGAACTTTTCATTGGATAGTATTGTACCCCGGGGTCTTTAAGGTATTAAAAAAGCAGTGAATTTAATATTCTCAAATAAGACCTTAACAGTATGTTTACAATTTTAAAAAAATGATACTGAGGTCTTACATTTGTGTCCTTATGGAGCAATAAATGAATACTGTAAGTCATAAATAACTGTCAAATGTATAAATTGTTGTGTGTGTGTAATGTTACAATTGACTCTGTTTGGTATGACTTGGATGTTATACATCAGTAAACTATGGAAAGCCGAAAGTGTCATTTAACTCCCCATTGTATGCAAAACAGAAGAAGGAGCTCATTACCATAAGGAAAAACGGCATAAGAAAATGTTGTAAATCTTTGTTTATACACATGCATGGTTTAGAAGTGCCTATTTTGTGTAGTCCCAAGACATATAAATAGTGTTTCTATCAGTGAACTATTTGTGATTATCATGTGATTGCGCACACCAAGTTACGAAAGTTCAGAGGTGCATGACCAAGCGCCTCGACCACTTGCTGGGCCTACGCACACAACGCGCCAGCCTTGATTACATGATTGTCTGGCGTGCACGCTTCACGCTGGCTTCACAGCGGTTCTTCACAGCGCCAACTATAAAATAATCTAAAAAGTTTTTGTTTTAAAGTCCTTTAAGAAGTATTACTCTGAGCCTTCCACTTAGCACTTATTGTATTAGTTTGTTGCACTTATTGGATATTAGTTTGTTTCTGCACTTATTGGATTCTTAGATGTGGATTAGTTTGGACAGGAGCATTTCTGATGAGTCACCGTTCCCAGTGCCCGTCCACTTTTGCTCTGGTTTATGCTCTTAGATGTGGAGCAAGCTAATGGTCCTTCTCCCCAGCAACACTTTCCAGCTCCTCCTGTGATTATAATCTCTCCAGCGTGTTCTGGGTCTACCCCGGGGCCTCTTACCAGTTGGAGCATCTAAGGGAGGCGTCCAGGACATCCTGATCAGATGCCCGACCACCTCAGCTCTGATGAGTCATGTCCGTCCTCACCCTATCTCTAAGGCTGAAGATGCCATTTCGGCCGCTTGTATTCGCGATCTCATTCTTCCGGTCGCTCATGACCATAGCCGGGACAGACTGGAGGAAGAGCTTATCTCCCGGCGATCCTCCCTCGCTTGGGGCAACTGAATGGCCGGAGTTCAGACTCATCCATAATAGAAGCGTTCAAGCTCCCGCAATCCAAGAAGGTGGAAATCAGTCTGGGGCCCCCGGTCCAGTGCTCCGTAGTTTGGCATGGAATAGTGGTCTTTGACAAAAGGAGGATGTCGTGGAAGGGTAAAGAGTTGGTCCGCTGCTCGGCTCACTCCCTCCTGGTCTACTGGTGAGCACACTCTCCGGTCCCCTTTTTGCCACCACACCCCTCCGGTCTGCCACGACAGTCCACCGTACCAGAGCTTTAGCATCTCCGGTCGACAGTGCAATCCACCGTGTGGAGCAGAATGGCCTGACTCTCATCCCGCGAATTGGCGCTTTGCCGCTGAAGAAGCTTTTTAACTACCTCATCATCTGCAAATGCAGAGAGTCTAGACCTGCCTCTTCCCCCGGGTTCGCCTCTCTAGTTCCTCCGTGGAGAGCCTGGGAAAAGCCCTTTGTGCATCCTTCCTGCATGGGTTCCTCCCCATATTCCCTGGGGAATGCAGGAGGGTTGCTGCGTTGTCCTAACTCTTTGCCGCCAATCGGGAGACGTTCAACAATGGACGAGTGAGATGAGCCGGTGGGCTTTCCTCAGCCAGCTTCCCAGGGCTCTGTCCACAGGCACTCTCTGCACTTCACGCGACAGCCAGCTCTGCCTGGCCTGGATGATGAGCGTCGACGACCTTTGGCCAGGGTATTCTGGTGGTCACCAAACATCGATGAAGTCCATCCAGGGAAGGTTTCTCCGGTAACGTGGAGCGTCTCCCCAGAAGAACTAAAATCAGTTCGTCCTTTGGTGCACGTCAGTCTGCCCCAAGCCAAGCCTCCTCTCATTCTCCGAGAACTCCAGAACCGCGGCGCTCACGCTTCAGATCCCCACACTGGGCGGCCATGTTCCATGAACTTAGTCGTGCCTTGGTCCGGAAATCAACCAGGCGTAGTCTGTGACTGGTTGGCGACCCTGCTGAAGCCCCCAGCAGTCCGCCGGCGGCATCCGATCCCATGGAAACCACCCCGAAGACCTTGCGTAGCTTGTCGGAGAGAAAGACCGGAAAAAGGAAAAAGTCCAGCCCCTCTCCAGGAGTTTGGTTCGAGGCACAAGCTGGAGTATGGCGATCCCATTCTTTTGTGAATCCGTCCCCCACAGGCGAGCTCTTCCCGTCAGGTGGTTGATGGAGGGTTGGCGTGTAATCGAATGCCGGTGGGCTTTGGCTGGGCTGTTCCCTTGCGTCCTCCGAAGTGAAGGTATGCGACTGCAACGCAAACAAAATGGAGCAGTTCGTCAGGAATGCGTTGCAGCTCTCAGGATCACCAGCATAGCGTCCCATTCTGCCGTCCCCCAGTTCCCCCACTCGGGGTCTGGACTACAGACAAAATGGGCGTTCGTCAGAATGGCACCCGGATCACCAGCCCTCGGGTCCGGGAAGGAATCGAAGCAGGTAGTGACAGTGGTACCGCAATCGTCTGGGTAATGGCCGCCGTGAGTTGCTGTACCTGATGAATCAGGGCGGTCATGATCTGGTCCTGGTTCGCCAGAGTGTGGCTCATCACAGATAGTGAACCTCAGCGGTGTTGGCAACAAACTGGGTCTTGTGTCGCTGGATCGCTTCTTCGATCGACACAAACCGGGCTTGCGATGAGGTGTTGTATGCTGAGTCCATGTTCTGGCCAGATCATACTGTAACGGGTGTGGTAAGGACCCAGAAGCAGTACGACGAACACGAGGAATCATTGAACAAGACTTTATTCCAGGCAAAGAATACAGCAGGTGAACAGTCTCACAAGGAATAATCCGCTCGGTAGAAAGCCAAGCTGTCAGGGTAGAAGGCAGACAGAAACCAGAGAAAGCCGAGGCTAATCTCGTGGTCGGGGATAGAAGGCTATGGCGTTTTACCGGGGCAGAGGAAAGACAGGAGTCTCGTAGTTGGAGACGTAAGGCGAAGTCGTTTACTGGGGCAGAGGCAAGGAGGAGAAGTCCAATCAGGCAGGGTCGGTAACGGGGAATCAATCAAAGGGTAAACGGGAAAGACAGGCAGGTGAGGTGGGAGTGGCTGAGAGGTGAATGTGAGACAGATTGACAGGCGTGTATGGGAGCAGGACTGTGACAATATCATAAACTTGCCCTCTTTGCCCTCTTTATTTCATGTCTTATTATAATGAATTTATTATTTTGTGCATTCTTGTGGAGAACTGTCAATAAGGACAGAAATAAATTACTACTACTACTACTACTACTACTGTTACTACTATTACGCTTACTGCATACACCAGTTCATGCATGTTTCTAAAGTTTACTAGCTGAATACTTACTCATAACCTTGAACTGAAGCATTTGTGTGGCCAGTATGAGGCTTGTGTTGGGTGTTCACTCCTCTTTGTAAACAAAATAGTAATGTTGTTTTATCAGAGCATTTGGAAGACAAATACTTACACACAGATCTGGCAATGAATCACCAGAGAGCTTTAAGTCTATACTTTTTTCTTGTAGTTGCAGTTGTTCCTTCCATGGCTGTCTACCGGTTTATTTTGTTGTTGTCTTTACCGCTATGCCTGGAAACATGGTACTGAACTTCACATTGCTATGAATTGTGGGTAATTCCCTCAGGCAAAGTCTGTAGGAATGCAGATTTACGGAGAGGGTTTATAAAGTGCTCAAATGTCTGTTAGAGGGCCCTCAAACACTCATTGATTTGACAGTGGGACTGCCCTAAACCCTCAGGGATTATTGGGGAATGCGCGTCAAAGTCCGTGAGTCTGTGATTGTGGAGAATGGGATTGGGCCACTATCTTATCTTGTGTCTATGAGCGTTTGATTGCTTCAGTGGAGACAGGTGTGCCTGAGGTGAAGTAGAGCTTTACCAGCTTCATCCCATACCATAATCAAGACTTCTACAAAGACTCAGCCCTGCCACATGCACCTTTCCAGATCGTTGTTTCTTCTCAGTCAGTGTTTCAAGCCAGCCTTGTTAAATATTTGCTTGTGGCCTGTTTCCCTTCAGCTTTCCCTGTTTCTCCCTGTCAGCCCAGCTCCTTTGCTCTGGAAGACATTTATTTTGGTTTCTTTTTTGAGCGATGATTTTTTTTTGTGTTTTTGTGTTTTAGTAAAAGCAAGTTGTATGATGTTCTTAAAGTCTCTTATCATTAGGTTACCGCATGAGTTTTAACAACGGGGCTAATATTGAAAACATTCCTCCTACTGATGCAGATATAGATTAAGACAACTTTCAACGGCCAAACATAGAAGCTAGGTTTCTTTCCTTAAAAGTTCTTTGGGCTGAAAATGATAAGCACAAAAGACTTAAGGAGGAAGTCAAACAATATAAAGAGGATACACGCTATGTATCAAATTTGGTATAGCTTATTTGTATTTATTGTTGTTTACTTTGTGTGTCCTGAATTTTTTTTTTTGCTGAATGTTGTGTATCAGGACTGTGATTGAAATGCTTCCAACATCGGATCCACACAAGTGTCGCCCCGTACACCGCTGAGAGAGGAGGCGGTCAAAGAAGCCCGAGCTGTTTACAAAGAAGCCCGAGCTGTTTAGCTGCTACGCAAAGTGTTGGAAATAACGGTGCATGAGATTAACCAACAACCAGGTGACACACAGACAGCAGACCCGCTGTTGGTGTAACCCCTGTGCATGCCTGAGGGAGGAGGTGGTGGAAGTAGCCCGAGCTGTTGAAGAGATCAGCCAAGAAGAAGACAAAGCTTCTTGGACGGCTGATGCTCGGGCAGGTGATATTGCCCAAGCCCAGAAAGGGTTGTTGCAAATGACAGAGCTAGTACACCTGTGACAACTTCTAATTTACAGCATGGCGATGAACTCAAATTATTTAATGAAAAAGTATAACCTTACTGATATTCTCCCTACATTACCCACGTGTTTCGCAACGGGAGGATACTCTACCACCTAACCCTGATTATCCAGAGAAATCGGACTTACTCTAAATGAGCGCTCCGTACGGACACTGTTTAGATCTTAGTCATTTAGTAACTGTACAGTCACGCTGAGCAGTACAATCCCAACATCCTGATGGTCTGCATAATTTGATAAATGGTAGTTTTGCACAATTGAATAGTAAAATGGAAGAACTACAGTGTTTTAACGTCATTGTACAAAGTTAATCTGTCCAGCTGAATAGACAAGTGCAGGCCTCAAACACTCATCAATTACCAAACATTAATGTGCAACAGAATGGACGAGATGTTATGAGCAACTTAATCACCGTCTTGTAAGACAGAGGTCTCTGTTAAAAAAGTTATTTGATTTACTCCGCATGGAATTTGGCTTCATAAGTGGTGTGTTATAGTGGTTATCTAATAGTCAGTAGAAAATCTCCAAGAAACATATTCAAACATGCTGAAGGGTCTGACCTTAATAATTATAATAGTGATAATGACATTCCTGATACTGTTGAAAGTTGGTATGTCAAGAGTGAAACATAAGCTAAAAAGAAAAATCTCCCTCATGGGTCTGCCATACAGTATGTTTACCATAGCATGATGTAACGGCCTAAAATCACTAGAACAGACTATGTTCACTAGAAAAGCGTATTTTTAGAGACCTTAACCTACATAATCTTGAGCAAGTACCTATCAAGGTCGGAGATACACTATCTGGTATGATCGGCCAGGCTTTAGAGGACTCACCCACAGGAAGTGTCCTAAATTAAGTCTTGAGAGGTCCCTGTCTAGCCAGTGATGTGAGTCTTAAATACAGATGATGCGTACAATGAAGGTTTGTTTCCGGAAGAAATTTTGCAGGTTCTACAGAGTAATGACACATCAATGTCGGATGTTGAATTGGAACTGGTAGTCACAGTAGTGCAAAATAGAAGTGGGGGTGCACGCCTAAGATTATAAAGTGTTCCTTATGATGAGATTTTATCCCAAAAAAGCTGCTTTCTGTAAAATCCAACCAATAGGGGAAAGGAAAATCTGTTTCTAGCTCTGTCTTGTACATTTTGATGATGCTAACATCATAACAGAGCATGAAAAATGTGCATATGCAAACCAATTGCACGGAGCAGTTTGTTCATGCAAAGTATTGTTCTAAGATGTCATTAAATTGACAAATTTGTTTGTAAAAATGATCTTCCATTACGTTGCTGCGCGAAAAGGGCTGCAATGTTTCCAGACGCACGACACTTAGCACCCTTGGAACAGTCTGGTTATGCAAATACAGTGAGTCAGACCGGGCTTTTTGGTGCATCATATACAGTGGGTACGGAAAGTATTCAGACCCCTTTAAATTTTTCACTCTTTGTTTCATTGCAGCCATTTGCTAAAATTGAAAAAGTTCATTTTTTTTCGCATTAATGTACACTCAGCAACCCATCTTGACAGAAAAAAACAGAAATGTAGAAATCTTTGCAAATTTATTAAAAAAGAAAAACTGAAATATCACATGGTCATAAGTATTCAGACCCTTTGCTGTGACACTCATATTTAACTCACATGCTGTCCATTTCTTCTGATCCTCCTTGAGATGGTTCTACTCCTTCATTGGAGTCCAGTTGTGTTTAATTAAACTGATTGGACTTGATTAGGAAAGGCACACACCTGTCTATATAAGACCTTACAGCTCACAGTGCATGTCAGAACAAATGAGAATCATGAGGTCGAAGGAACTGCCCAAGGAGCTCAGAGACAGAATTGTGGCAAGGCACAGATCTGGCCAAGGTTACAAAAGAATTTCTGCAGCACTCAAGGTTCCTAAGAGCACAGTGGCCTCCATAATCCTTAAATGGAAGAAGTATGGGATGACCAGAACTCTTCCTAGACCTGGCCGTCCAGCCAAACTGAGCAATCGTGGGAGAAGAGCCTTGGTGAGAGAGGTAAAGAAGAACCCAAAGATCACTGTGGCTGAGCTCCAGAGATGCAGTAGGGAGATGGGAGAAAGTTCCACAAAGTCAACTATCACTGCAGCCCTCCACCAGTCGGGGCTTTATGGCAGAGTGGCCCGACGGAAGCCTCTCCTCAGTGCAAGACATATGAAAGCCCGCATAGAGTTTGCCAAAAAACACATGGAGGACTCCCAAACTATGAGAAATAAGATTCTCTGGTCTGATGAGACCAAGATTGAACTTTTTGGCGTTAATTCTAAGCGGTATGTGTGGAGAAAACCAGGCACTGCTCATCACCTGCCCAATACAATCCCAACAGTGAAACATGGTGGTGGCAGCATCATGCTATGGGGGTGTTTTTCAGCTGCAGGGACAGGACGACTGGTTGCAATTGAAGGAAAGATGAATGCGGCCAAGTAGAGATATCCTGGAAGAAAACCTCCTCCAGAGTGCTCAGGACCTCAGACTGGGCCGAAGGTTCACCTTCCAACAAGACAATGACCCGAAGCACACAGCTAAAATAACAAAGGAGTGGCTTCGGAACAAGTCTGTGACCATTCTTGACTGGCCCAGCCAGAGCCCTGACCTAAACCCAATTGAGCATCTCTGGAGAGACCTGAAAATGGCTGTCCACCAACGTTCACCATCCAACCTGACAGAACTGGAGAGGATCTGCAAGGAAGAATGGCAGAGGGTCCCCAAATCCAGGTGTGAGAAACTTGTTGCATCATTCCCAAGAAGACTCATGGCTGTACTAGCTCAAAAGGGTGCTTCTACTCAATACTGAGCAAAGGGTCTGAATACTTATGACCATGTGATATTTCAGTTTTTCTTTTTTAATAAATTTGCAAAAATTTATACATTTCTGGTTTTTTCTGTCAAGATGGGTTGCTGAGTGTACATTAATGCGAAAAAAAAATGAACTTTTTCAATTTTAGCAAATGGCTGCAATGAAACAAAGGGTGAAAAATTTAAAGGGGTCTGAATACTTTCCGTACCCACTGTATATGTCAGTATTGCTACCATTTCGAATGAAACTCTGCTATACCATAATTGTAAGCTATGATGCAACTTCTGTTCAAGAGTTCCATAGGCCCTCTGGCAAAACCCTGAAATATGCTGAATTTAAATTAATTTGCCAATTAAAAATGTTTAAAGAAGCCGTACACAGCGTCACACCCTGTAACAAAATTAATGGCATGTGGAAAAAACATTAAAAAAAGCCCTCCAAAAGTGCACACCAGTGTGTCGAGAAGCGCTTAGAGAGCGATGAGCTGCATTAATGTTTTATTTAGCCATTTAAAGAAGCACGTTAGACTAACTGAGTTTGAGACACTGTATCATAATGATATGAATGAGGCAATATGAATATCTGCAATGGACATTCAGGTAAAACAAGTTTTGTTTCAATACACTGAAATGTGTGGATGCATTTGTTAAACAATGCAGAGAGCCAAAATCATGTGGATATACATTCAAAGTGCAGAATGACTGGCTTGGACAAATATGTACTGTTAAAGTACTTGAAACAAGGAATCATGCCGCAGATGACAATGAGAGGTAGCTGGGTCATTCGGATGTATGACAAAGCATTTCAACAGCGGTGCATAGATTTATTCAGTTTCCTACCAATTCTTTTGTCAAAAACACCTGCTGTATTACCTTCTGGGGATATGGAGAAGGGCTATTTCCCCAATAAGTTTAACACCAGGGAGAACAAGTTCTACTCTAGCAATTACCACGATCTTCCTACTATGGGTATGATGAGATGAATGAGTGTGAGAAAATGACTTTAATGAAGTGGTATGACAAAGTTTGTCGAGAAACATTTGACTTCATGCCGAGATTAGGCTGTACTGCATCAATGATGTGAAAGTGTTGCGCAGAGCCTGTATGATTTTAGCAAGACTTTTCTGTCGTGCACACAGCTTGATCCTTTAGCATTCACCACTCTGGCATCTAACTGTAGGGGGGTATTTAAACCTTGATTCTCCCCAAAAACACTGTGGCTCTGACGTATGAAGGCACACACAGCGCAGAATGGTTCAAACATGAAAATGTTTGATAAAACATTCGCTCAATCATGGTGAGAAGCTATTTGCAGCATAATATATTGCAAATACCCATCCACAAACACCTTTAAACCAATGTGTCCTATGGGAAGCAAAAAAGCATGTTCAACGATAGACTAGACGCCTTGCAAGTACAACATGAGCTAAGGGTTGTGGTAAGGTGGGAGTGTAGATGGGCATCATTAAAAAAACCTCTAACCTTGCGGTCCAGACGTTTTAAGGATGTTTCAAAAAGCCAGAATGCTTTGACAAATGCATTGAAGCTATACCTCAAGGTTGAAAATGATGATGAAAATCAGATACTACGACTTCACAAGTGTGTATCCACAGATTACCCACAAGAATTACGATACTATTGATAGTTGTTTTGGGTTTGTAAAGTGTACTTTGTTCCCACTGAAAAGCTTGTTCCATCCTGTCTAGATAAGATAAGATAAGATAAAATAATCCTTTATTAGTCCCGCAGCGGGGAAATTTGCAGGATTACAGCAGCATACACAGCAAAATCGCCAGTGTTAATTCAACTCCCATAGTGTTAAATTCAACACTTTTCCAGTGTTTATATAATCCTCACTGGTTCTGAGTTAAATCAACACTTTGCAAAGTGTTAATATTTTAACTACATTGTGGTGTTAAAAATCTAACACTCTAAGTGTTAATTTCTACACTGTACTGTGTTAACTCTTTTCACTGGGAGTGATATTTCATAACACTTGTGGTGTTGTTTAGGACACTTTTAAGTGTTCACTATAACACTGGATAAGGTTAACTCTTTTCACTGGGAGTGTTACTTCATAACATCCATGGTGTTATTTATAACACTTTTAAGTGTTCATTTTCACACTGAATTGTGTTAACTCTTTTTCACTTACAGTGTTACTTTATAACATTTACAGTGTTATTGTATGAGACTTTAGAGTGCTCTATGAGTTTTTAAATTCTAATCTGTATTTAGTGTCTAATACTTATAGCACATTGAAGTGCAATTGTGTTACTATCAGTGAAAAAAAAAACAGAAAGATGATGACATTACATTCACATTACAATTTTAATACATTCCATTCACATTACAATTTTAATACATTCCAAGCACCATCGAAACATTGTACTTTTACAAATAAAATAATGGCACAATGTAAAGTCCATTGTCATTGCCATAAGAACTTTGTAAGTCAAAGGGCTTGTAAATTTCAATAGAATCTGCTCTAATAACATTGTTTTCATCGGTTTCAAAGACTTGATAGGCATGGCAATGCTCATTGAACTTTTCAACAAAAAGCTTGTTAACTAAAAAGAAGGTGACACTATTGACCAAAACAATTTTTTTTATACTACAAAACACAGGCATGTCATGTTTCGAACCACAGCAAATGACCAATCCTGCTCTGTATTCGGTCCCATTAATAATAACCCAGTTAGCAGAGAAAGTGTCTTCTGCAGCAGGCAAGCCTTGGGTGATCATTTCCTCATCTTCAACATTGAACAATTTTAAGGGCCCATATTCAACATTGTTAAAAGGACATGTCTCCCACTTGTATGCTATGGATGCTTGGTGTTTTTTGGCAAGTGACACTGTAATGTTTTTAAAGTTTTTAAGGGTGTTTTTAAATACCCTATGTTTAGCCTCACCTCTCATACCCCATACATGTATTAAGGGTCCAATTTTCCTGATACAAGTAGGGTAGTGCAACATAAAGTGGTGTTT
>NW_026551562.1:0-18273 GCF_027596085.1 Anoplopoma fimbria | reverse complement strand
TGGCCATGGGAGAGTGATCTCACTTTTTTTTGATTTATGCAATGACATATGGGGTGGGTCGCCAGCCACCAGCACAATAGAGGCTGGTGTCGAAACAGCTGAAGTAAACAACACCGTGGATAGTGCTAGCGAGTCGAGCATTACATCATCTGATCCGCCGGTAGAGTCAATAGACAGCCCCGAGACCTCAGTCCAGTCCAGGAGAGATCTACTTCAGGTATGTTTACAAGACAATACAAAAATACATGGAGTTTATTTGTCACATACTGAATTTCTCCCTGGGGATAAATAAAGTTTCTATCTATCTATCTATCTTAATGCGCCTTCTATGTTCTGTTATGTGTGTTACTACTCGGCTTATTTGCTGAAATGACTCCTGGATAGTTATAAAAGCAGATAGAATCTCCGACTGATGGATATAATCCGACATGTTAATTTCCTGTATGTGTGGCCATTAAAATAATGTTGATTCTGATGTTTGTTGGTGTTTGGCTGTACTGCACATGGGTATGACGTCAACGCGTAGGCAAGGATAGCCAGCGTGCGCAGCTCAGAGCACACTTTTGCGTTTTCAACCCTTTAGACGGAACGTGACGGTGGAGCGTTTTTAAGATTTCCACTCTGGAGGGTGGGTTCATTTTTTTGCGTTTTTAAGCCCCAAAAACGCTGTCGCCGTCTAAACGAAAGGCACATCTGATAAAATATTTTGTCGGTTTCACCCGGGAGCGTTGTCGTGTAAAGCCACCCTAAATTACATGTTCTTTCACTATCATGAAAACTCACACTGTAGTTTATTTTGATTTAATCCCGCACACACTGTTCTGCTGCCACAAATACTCACTAGAGCAACACGTGGATTAAAACGCTGCTGAAAATAATCCCAAATAAAAACACTATTTCCTGCTGTTATAACATTTGATTTAAAAAAAATTGTTAAATAAAAAAAAAAAGTTTTTAAACAGCTGCAGCTGTAAATTGAACTGTATATCTTAAAGCTGTTTTTCATGTGATTTTTGTTGACAAGAAGAATGTCTAATATGAGGAGAACTGGCACTCGCGGGTTAGTTCCGGGTTTCCGGACTGGTTGCAGTAATAATCTTTGACCACGCGGGCGCTCGTAGGCGAGTCCAGAATGAATGGGAGCCAACGGGGTTTTATCCTCAGAATCCACTTTTCTCACGATGTAATTTTTTGTCAAGTAATTTGAAAGTTGCTATCAAAGGGTGGGGCTAAAATAATAAACTCAGCTGAATATTGCATTTTTTAAGGTCACGTATCTGTTCTAAAAAGGTGTTCAAAAAATGCGATGACGTCACACTGTCAGAGGTACTGCTTTACGGCAGTTTCTGAATCACTTCGGCACTTCCTTTTCCCCGCAACGTGGAGGTAAGGCTTTTTTTTTGCTTAATGCACTAGTTAGAGTTTTAGTGAGTTAATGTCAAAACAAGAAATGGGCGAATGTTTCACATATGTATGTTACTTACAGAGTGTTTTTTTTTCTATCTAGTGCTAGCTGATATCAGCTGGCTGGATGCTGGCTGTCGGCTGATTATCTGCTATGTAGCCTAGCCAATTTATGGTGGCTATTGAAAAGTAAAAGAACGGTATATGTATTAACATCATTTGATTTACGGATTAATTAATATATTAATTAATATATCAATATAATGATGTTATCGTACTTTTGGTATTATATGTAACCCATTTTCTGAAGCCAGGCGTGATACTTAATAATACATTTTGATGACCCTGGTGTGTGCTACATAGCAGCCCAGGTGTGAAATAAAATGCATATTTTTTTCATTTAAACTTAATATAAAGTTATTTCGAGCCATTTTGTAAAATTAGGGGTTAGCTGAGCCAGCTAAATATCACCACCTAAATACAGTAGGCTAGTGTTGCCTCTTGCTGCACCAGTAGTAGTAGCTGCTAGCCTATAGGTCGAACTACTGGTTGTTCTTCTCGAGGGCAAATTTGCGCGATAAACACCACAAAATGAAGTTGTTGTATGTCTCCACCTGTCGTCTTCTCCCATGCGAATTATCCTGTAGAAAAGAAATAATGATGGCTGAAAAGAAGACGGAGCGCACGATCATTAAGTTATTGATTTTTCTCTGGTCAAAGCGTATACCTACTTGACTCAGTTAAAATGCAGGGGCACATTAATTGAAGTTTGATTTTCTTTTGTAGAACAATGTAGAGCAATGTTAAAGGACAAATTAATAAACAACAATCGTTGCATGTAGTAAAAGAACAACCTCAAATGATCATTTATATTTATAGCGTATTCCAAAACGTATTTATTTACTTAACTAAAAGATATATATTTAATTTTTAATTTTTTTAATTTTTTTTTAATCTTTTTATTATTATTATATTCTCCACAGGAATAATTTGAAGACCGCTCCATCTAGCTCCCTCCACAGCCAGACACAGCAACGATCCTCCAGCTCCATTCAGGCCGTGAAGGTGGACAGCTTTCTCTGAGCTGCTTTGGCCGTTTGCTGTTTGCTCAGCCTCCTGTTCCTCTCACGGATTTCCCCCCAGCCTGCACATCACAAATTTTTTTTATTGCTATTGTCTCCAATAGAATTGCATGCTCAGGGTGTGAGCTGAAGAGGCTTTTGAACACCCCCAGACTGCCCAGAGCCCTCTCCATTTTTTTGGTGATCTGGGTGAGAGGCCAGAAAGCGTCGATGTTCCGTCCAAATTCCCCCTCCAAAAGCTGGATGGCAGCGAAAAACCCTTCCGAAGGCCTCATTAGGTTTGCCGTTGCCGTGTATTTTTTTGCCTCCAGGAAGGGGTGGTCCTCACTTGTGGCGTAGCTGTGGTCCTGATGTCTGGCACCCAACAACAGCACCTCACAGTGTGGACAGGCCTGAACAATTTCCTCCTTTTGAAGGACCCGGACAAGCCAGCCAGCAACGTAGAACAGGCCCTCCTCCTGGATGCAATCGCCAACAGTCTACAAGTAAGAGAATATACAGTGTTACATTGAATATGAGCATGATCATATGTGAATGTCTTTCATGTGATTTATGACTGTAGCGGTGTGTCAATGCAGTATTTTGTCTTGTTGACCTGATCTTCCACAATGTCCGATACCACTGGTTCTTCATCCTCAATCTCTGTTGTCAGGGTGGTAGGGAGGGCCATTGAGGTCATTGGAGCTGTTGAGGTGGAGAAACCTCTGACATACTGGCCAGGATACAGTGGTCATCCAGCTCACAGTTTGATGGGTCGATGCAGAAAGAGCAGGTAAAATGTTGGCTACACCTTCAAACCCTTCCTGAGTGCAGCGGTGAATTCCCTGCACTGGGATTGTATTTGTGCCCCATTTGCCCCGAATCAAGGAGAATGGTTCTTTGTTCATTGTTAATGTGCAATCAAAATCCTAGTTTTCAATAATAAACTTTTTTATTTGCATAGTAATTGTGATGTTGACCTACCTCAATGCAGTCCTGGTTCAATTTGAGGTGCACAGATACTTCATTCTGTGGCATTGACCTGATGGTGAACAAGAAGTACACTTTTTATTGAAGGCACATTCCGCTTTAGGAAGGATGTGGCTTTGATTATGATCGCAAGAACGATGCCATTTATGGTGTATCTGCATCTGGGGCTGCAGCAAAACAAGCGATGGTCACATATGGCTAGCATTATGGGGAAATGGAAGTTTTGGCAAGCCATACCTTAGAAAAACATTTGTTATGATATTGCTGTGTATATTCAAACACATTTACCTAAAGCATGTCTTTCAACAGACGGTTGGTTACTTCCTTTCCCCATCTTCAATGCCAGCAGATGATATTGCTACATGGTTAAGGATGCCATTCGCCACCTACATCATATAGGGCTGACAGTATGTAGTGCGAATGAGTTTTATTATTATGTATTTTTTAAATTGCAGCATTAAAATGAAAAATGAACATAACTCAACCTTGTATTGACAACAATGTATTAAAATTTCAAAGGTGCAGGCAGTAATATGTGACCAGGGAAGTCTTATTTAATAATGTAAGGCTGTGCGGAATATCCCCATTGGGGCTAGCCTGGACCCTCTGTCCTTCCAGGATGAGGAGTCCCACTGTATGGCTGGTTCATTTGAGGGTTCCTTTGTGATTTGTTGACAGCTGCAGTCCCTCACCTCCTCTCAATCAATCAGAAACTTCTCCTCTTCAAACATGCCCTACAGGTAAGCACTCTGAACAAAGCAATCACAATTGCAAGGACTCATACTGAACACTACAAGATATCACAATGATTCACATATGAACATGTATTTACATCCTTAGACACAAATCAAAACGGTTCTTTGGAAGCACATCAGCCAATTCTATTCCCCCTCTGTCTTACCCTGATACAATGCGTGTCAGTTTGGAGCATCTCACAGGTGTTCATACACTTTTGTGGTAAATTTTTCATTTCATTGACAATTACTAACAGCAGATTTTTTGTGACATGACACTGATTCAATTGGTTTTGTTGTCCAGGCATTTCTGCGATGCCTTTGCAGCCTTGCAAGGCTTGCCTGTAGTTGTTTTATTCTCTGAAATAACAAAAGGCATCCTTTATTAAATGTCTGCTACATAATAATGCTACAGTCAGAATTTTGAAATTGAAGAAGCTCAGAACATCACCTGGTCCTTCTTTTGGAGACTGCTGTGCAGAATTGTCACCTGAGCCTCAGCCTGTTCTTTGGTGCCTCCATTTGACTCTACTGTCCCTTCTGCGCTCTCCTATTTCCTCCACAACTATTCTCCTTTCAACTGTTGTCTCTAGAGTCTCCTCTGTCCTTTCCTCCATTCTAACTCCTCTGTCTGGTATAATTTCTGCTCTCCTCTGTGCTTTTCTCTGTCCCTCCCTCTGTGTCTATATACCTGTCTTCTTCCTCAGATTGACTCTGCTTAGCTTTTGAGGATTGAATCAGTCAATATCAAAGGATCAGTTAAAGTTAATTCATTCAATGTAATGTATGTAAATGTTATTTCAGGGGACTGTCTTAATTATTTGTATGTTGGTCTTGGTCTCAGTTATGTTACCTTCTTTTTTTTCCCGCCTTTTAAGAGGTGGGGAGGCAAGTGGTGGCGGGTTGTCGCAATCCACCAGTGTGGGGATGGCATCTCTGGTGAGTGCCACCTTTCCATTGCGCTATTCGAAGCACACACAGCACAATGTATCAGTAAATCTATTAATTTTTATTATATTTAATTTAAATTCTCATTTCTTTCAATATGCACAACTCACTTTTTTAAGGAAGCATTCCTCAAAATGCAGTTCACAGACAACATAGCCCCCCTGCATTAACTCCTCGTGTGACATGGAGTGTCTGAGGTCACTTCGCCTCATGTTTATGAGCCATTTCTTTCTCCTGAAATAGAAACCTGGATTAGAATCATAATTGTAAGACTGCATCAACTTAGTTTACATCAGTAAACAATTTCCTAGAGAGCAGTGTTCTGTTGTACTCCTCCTCATGCCTCTTCCTTTCTTGATCTCTACAGTTGGACCTTGATGCTGTGACAACGGACAAGTCTTCTTCCTCTTTTATTATATTGTTGTTCCTCTGTCCTTTTTTCCCTGCCTCTGTTCAGTGTTAAATAATTTCTCTTTTTTTTAAATTATTTACTATGTTACTGTTCTTATTGTGTTCTTGTTAGTGTGATGTTTGAATAAACTTGCCTGTTGCAATGTTGGTATGTTGGTATAATTACTGTTATACAACTGTTACTGTTTCAACGTGACCTAGACCATACTTCTCATTTAACAAACATGTGTAGCTCATAATGTGTTGCAGGGCAGAGCAATTATATTCAATGGCTTAAAACAAACCCACCTGTAAAGATCACTGAATGCATAGAAATCAATGACAAGTGGTGTAGATGGTTTTCCCTCTGTGCAAGGTCATTAGCCCAAGGCCTACAAAAAAAATAACTACAGTAATAGCAGATTTTGAAGTTGCTAAATCGTTAACAAACGATTTGTATGGGACAATCGGTTAAGGTAATTTAAGTGCTTGAGTCTCGACACTTTAGATAAGAGAATGTCTAGCGCGCAACTTGAATAAGCCATGTGCGATTTTACCCGAGCTCCAGCGCAACTTTCCCTACCAGGTGCAGCCTCAGGTAGCCTAGGACCATTCATACAGGAGCAAGCAAGAACGTTACCTTTTTCTTTCCTTGGGAAACGAAAAGAAGGACAATCCCTTTCCACTGTTGGAGCAGTTTATCATTGCACATTTTCTAGGCATTTTTGTTTTTTAACTATCTTTATTTTTGAAAAATGGAAATGATATATGAGCGGGACATTGACTGTATAATTTAAGGTGGTCATACCGTACCATGTATATAACACATTGAACATTGAACACGAGAAATGGAAGAAATTCCATCTATACCCATGTACTTTCACCATACATAACTATGTAAAAAATAAAAGGGCCTGCAGGAAAATATAAATACAGTACGCAAAAATAACTTCGACGGAAAGTCCTCCTTAAGATAATGTTTCCGATGCGCTTCAGCTTCAGATGCCGTCAAGAGGGGTCTCTGGTCGTAATCAGTCGCAAGTCCGTCCCTGACCAATCAGCATTCATTAGCAGAATGCTAGCGTATACGGCCAACAACGGCCCAAACTGTAAGAAATCGAAAGGACATAAGTACTCACTCATTTGACTTTTGAACCATAATCTATATTGAACTTGCGGAATCTACAATAAAATTTGCGATATTTCAACGACAAGCAGGTGAAAGAGGCATAATTAGCCGTTTAGCCCCATAGACTCCCATTCAATCTGGACTCGCCCGCGATCACCCCCAGTGGATGTCTCATGGAACTACAACCAAAATCGGTACAATGGGGCGTATAGGGAGTGCCCAGGCTCTTCGTAGACGGGCTCTGGTAAAACTCCTTCCGGCTAGTTTGGCCCGCCCTCAACCAACAAAAGAGAGACACCTGGAGCTCTGGAGGAAGAGTTTTTTGAAATGTGAAATGTTAACCAATCACAACAGAGCGGGCTAGCTGACCAATCAGAGCAGACTTTGCTTTCTGGAGGGAGGAGCAAGCACTACAACGGAGCATTTCAGAGAGAGGGTGGGAAGAGGTGCTGCAGGACAGCCAGGATGAGAAAAACAAGGCGGATTATGAGCATTATCGCAAAATAAAATAGCATAATAGGGCCTGTTTAAGCAATAAACTGGTGTCCAGTCAACCTTTTGTCGGCAGTACTATGACAGGTGACCAGTGGCTCAGAGCAGGAAGAAACACAGCGGGGCAACAAACATCAAAATAGCCAAATCAAAGTTGATAGCAATCGTAACATTACAGCTTGTAATCACAAACCCACCTCCTCACTTTAGCTCTATTGAAGATCCAAATAAATCATCATATTCTACACAATGTTAGGCGACAGTGGGGCTGACTAGCAGAGCCATTAGAACACAATAACGTTAGCTACCATATTAGCCGAAGCGAAAAGCTGAGCACTGTGAGCAGCTTCAAGCTCTGAACCCTGGCTAATAACGTTAGCTACCTTGATTGTTTTCACATCCACAAATAATAAATCATACTGATAGGTTGTGATCCTAAACCGCCATCGTCTTTCAACAGTAAGCGTTAAGAAAGACCAGCCTTGAACGGTGTCAAGTTTTGAAAGTTGTCCCCGGTAAAATGCATTAACAAATGAAGTTTAGTCACTTCTTCTTCAGGTCATCTTCCGTTTGGTGGTTCATACAAAGAACATTTATTTTCACAGAGCAGAACACAGTGTCTTCTTGACATGACAGCTGCGAAACTAATTATTCCAACCGAGCTCCAGCTCCCATCTGTCTAGCTTTATTTGAGGGCGTGCTGAACTAGCCGTTAGGAGGTTTTATTCAAATGTGATTCACTTCTGGCTCATAATGTGGTGCGGCAACTCCAGAGCAGTGTTTCTGAGGAGGAGGGTAACTCCTTTTAGGCGTGGACTTCAGGCTTTCCATCACTTTGAACCTTTTACATGTACAAAAATATATAGAAGCCAGGAAAGGGAAAAGTTGAAAAGCATAAAAGGGGCTCTTTAACGTTGCTGGTGAGTGTTGCGCTTTCCTTAACGTACGCCTTGTCTTGCTCTAAAATTACGGCTGTCAGATTTAGCTGTGAGAGTTCATGGTCTCTCATGGCATCACATCCTTTTGTCACACAGATTGAGTCAAAGCTTTATGTGTCATTGGAGCTGTAAAGACCAACTTGTGTCTCAATAGAGCTGAATTTTAAGAAAATATATAAAATGACAGAGTGACTTTCAGATTTGGTAAAGTCGTTTTTTTTCATTAATTCGTTTCTGAATGCTAACTCTGTATTCTGATGCTGGAAGCTTTTCCATTATTTATATTCTGACTGTTTCTATTTGTTGAAAAGGATTCTTGAGACAACGCATGCTGTTAAAACTACATTAACAGAAAGGTTAATTATTTTGGTAATATCATAGACAGTGCAGTGTTAGAACTTTGATTTCTGCATTTTGGCTGTAGCCTGGTTAATATATGTAATTTAGATTTAGTGGTAAAAACAAAAAATACTTAATTCTACAACACGATAATGTCGATTTTACAACCAGCGGTCAGGGAGGTTGGACTAGTGATCCTGATGCAGGTGGTCCAGATGCCGGGCCGGTAAGGGTCCGGGATCTGGACGCTGGTGTACGTGCACCGTTGGGCCATCTGAGGGTAAAAACAAACGCAACCCTCAGATCACTGATGCACTTCATGCTCATTTATCATATCACATACTGCATTAAAATAATCAGTATCACAATACAGTAAGACTACATTCAAAGTTAATCTCATACCATTAATTAAACACTAGAAAAAGTGTATGAAGAAAAAAGAAGTACAATGCAATTTGTTTTACATATGAGCATTTTACAATAATAAGGATTACCTGTGCATCACTTGTGGTGATTATCACCTCGAAGTTGAATGAATATATAAATATTTTTAATAGTATTTCTCAGCATATATTAATGCAGGACGGATGGTTGTTTAGTCACAACCAAGTGAGCACCAACCGGGATTTTAACGATGACTAAGACCTATTTTTGCCGTCTTTTCAACCGGCCGAAATGTGGTTACATCATCAACTAGTGACAAAACACTAAGCAGGTTGAAAGAGAGATGATATTGGTTACTGTGACCGTATTTCTCGAAAGTCATGTTACACTAGTCAGAGAAATGTGGTCTACAGGGCAGCGTGATTTAAACACATTTGATGTCTTACATAAAATGTCATAAAGACGTGCTGCAAACAAGAAGCTCCCAGGACATCATAACGGGAGCAGTGTACATTTTGTCTGTATATTCATGTAAAATACGAGTGTGCTTACTGCTGGAACACGCAGAAACTTAGACTCAGACTTCCTCTATAACTTTGAAAGTAGAACCAGTCGGGAGATTAGATTTTGGGAGTGAAGTGAACAAGCTGACGGAAAAAACATGAGGCTTTAAGCTAACTACAAACCTTGTAAGTACTTGAACTACAGGATTCAAATTTTACACAGTAAAATTAGGACTATTAGTATAATTTTATGCTGCTCACGATTCAGGCGAGGCTGCTAGCTTGTAGCGTTAGCATGATAGCCTGTAGCGTACTGCAGCATGGACCAACAGTAAACATTGATATGTGTGTAAGTTAATGTTGGCGACTGTTTTTATGGGCTGTCGCTGTAGATCAATGTTATAAAGTGACTTTTTAAGCCATTTTACGTCTTAAATACACGGCAAAAAGCGAGTGGGGCTGTACACAGTTTAAATGGGGAGGAAGTGAGTAAAACAAAGTAATATTCAAACAAGAAGGTGAAAATATTGCTGTTTAGCATACAGCAACATACAAACAATACAAAGTATTATATAATATACCAGTGAGCCTCTTTCAGTTGGAAAGATGTTTAAAAAACGACTATGGTCACCGGTGAAAAGATTTTAAAAACTGGTTCCAAAGTGAATATGTTTAATGCTTATTTTATTTAAAGATGTCCATCTGAAATGTAGCAGACCATCTGAAACCGACTCTTGGCTGGCTTTGATAACGACAATTAAAGAAGGAAAAGGGAGATCTTGTTCAACAATCGTGTTTTATCATTTCATTGTAGTTGAATTTTATATCATGTTGTGTTTATATTGTTGCTTAATGAATATAAATTAATTGTTGCATGGATCACATTGTTTTCTTTGTCCTGTCAGTGGAAACGGTTGGTGTTACTATGACTACGTATTTAATTGTTAAGTATTTTAGTGTGAGAATTTTAAGTTCAAAAGATGTTTAAAATACGGTGACGGTTAAAAGCCGTTCAAAAGTGATAGTTTATTCACCGACTATTTGAAGATGATGATTAAACGTTCACGTTTTGACCATATTTCACCAGGATTTGCAATATTTGCTTTCAAGTGAGAAAAGTGGATATGGTTTCTTAGTAAGGCTTTAAATGATGATATACCATTATTAGCTAAATGTAGAGAATGAAAAATGTCAATATTGCAACTTGTATGACTCTCTATGATCCCATTTTCTTGTTAAATTGAGACGCTTAATGTTTATAAAGGATGTAACTTTACTAATGCTAACATATTAGTCAGTACATGTTAACATAATTGTTTGCAATAATAGTGGTTGTGTTAACCAAGAATTGGGCCAATCACAACATGGTCAGTTTGTGAAGCACACATACACGTAGAGAACAGACACAAGTCTTGAGTGCTGCCAATATCTCGTTGTAGCTGCTGGAAACTCTTCAGAACCAGCCTGTAATATCACAGATGGATTTAGTACAATCAGTGTAACCAGAATCACTATCGACTTTATTATTGACACATGAAGGGAGTTGTTTCAGGTTGTCCACAGTTCTGAATGTACCTGAACACATCACCAAAGAGGACAGTAGCCTGTAAACAGTAGACGGTAGTTTTGTACGTTTTTCGCGGACTGATTCTACCACTGAAACACAAAAAATTATTCAGGACAATTTTAGTAGCGCGGACGTTACCAAACGCTTTGTTAGATCCCTTTGGCGTCACTTTATACACGCAGAGGTTAGCCCGGTGAATGGTCGCTGTAAACAAGTGGTTAACGTTGTGAAATTAAACAGGAACACAAACGTAACCCAACGTAAGACGTAAACAACGTAAGATAAGTACTGAAAACAACTCACAAACATTGCTAACGCAACTTCTAAATAACTCAACACTAGTTTAAAGTCCTGTGCACCGTATCCGGGTTCAGCCATTCATACTTAACAAGAGGTTAGATAGCTCTGTAGGTTTGGTAAATTTGTTAGTGGATTCGAAACATTGAATTGGGGATACAAGAAACCCGTATGTGCAATCTTTGAGATGGCAGGGCTTCATGTTATTAAACTCAAATTCAAAACCCTAGAGACTTCTTTCAGAGTAAAGCTTGGTGATGTATACCAGCTCAGGATAGTTGAAATGTATTGAGTGTGCAGATGTGGGACACAAATCTCAACTACTGCTCTGTTCCTTAACCAACCAATGGAAATGAAACCACACGCCATATCAAGCCATATTTCACAGCCATGTTTCTACGTTAGCCTAACACAGACAAACCAGACACTGGGTCTAGAAAGGGCTTTCGCATTTTACACTACCTGAAGGCAACCGTTGTTCAGTGTCAAGGGAGGGGTGAGGTTTAGACTGTATATAAGAAGTGGATATACAGTATATACTACTGATTAAAATTTTATACAACTAACACAACTTAATAAACCTTAAACTCTAAACAATTCAACACTCTTGTAAATCATTTCACTTTAAATAAACAATTACAAAGTGAATCAAATTAATTAAGGGGCTGCACGGTGGTGTAGTGGTTAGCACTGTCGCCTTACAGCAAGAGGGGCCGGGGTTCAATTCCCGGGCTGGACAACCTTCTGTGTGGAGTTTGCATGTTCTCCCCGTGTCAGTGTGGGTTCTCTCCGGCTTCCTCCCACAGTCCAAAGACATGCAGCTTAGGTGCATTGAAGACTCTAAATTGCCCGTAGGTGTGGATGTGAGTGTGAATGGTTGTTTGTCTCTCTATGTCAGCCCTGCGACAGACTGGTGAACTGTCCAGGGTGTACCCTGCCTTCGCCCATTGACAGCTGAGATAGGCTCCAGCACCTGGATAAGCAGGTTACGGAAGATGGATGGAAATTAATTAATTTTAAATAAATGAATAATAGTGTTTATTTTGTGACGCCCTGCCCCTCTCTCTGCCTATTGGTTGTGGGTGGAGATTGGGAAAGGGCGTCAGGCCAATTGGCCACACCTGTGGGGGTATAGGGATCCAGAGATTTAAGGGCTGGGTAGCCATGTGTTCAAGGTCTCTTTGCTGCTTCTAGGCTGAGCTTTGGGCTCCGTCTTCCACCCGCCATGTGGTCTTAAGTATAATCTCTTTTGTTTAAGTATAATTACTTATGTTTACTTTAACCAGTAAAAACGAGTTACTAATAAATTAGTTTCTCTTTATTTCATGTGTGGACTCCCTTTATTTTGCCACTGCCTGACCCGGTGTGTGACAAAATGGGGGCTCGTCCGATTGTTAAGTTCATTTTTGTAGACAAGTGTAAGTCTGTTTAGTTTGGTAAGGGTCATTTGGTCAAATTCAGCCTGGATGGTCTGAATATGGTTTGTGTGCTGGCTTTTGCTTTGGGTTCCTATTAGGAATTGTAGTTTTGCATTAGTAAGTTGTTTGGTTTCAAAGGATTGATTGGCTTATTGGTAGCACCTGTTGAAGCCAAGTCAGTAGCTGCCAGTGTTGGGAGTTCCACATGTGACTTTTGTCTTTTGGATTTCAGTTTTAGGAGGGATTTGGTCGGTGGAGTTTGGAAGTAGTAGAGCATTGTGTCCTTATGTTTTGTTTTTTTGCTTAAAGGTTAATGTTTTGGTTGTAATCAATAAAATAAAGGTTGGAACTTTGAGTTTGGTTATTGGGGACAGTCTTGTAATGTGGTATGGAACCATGAATCCCCTGTGAGGCTAAGAAGACTGGTTTCCAATAGGGGGACTGGTCTTGGGGAATTTTAGTGTGGCTGCAAAAGTGGGTAGAGCGGTTGTCTCGGGAGCACATCCACGGTGTAAGAGAGGGTCGCTGGTAACAGTTGCCTTTTTCTTCCCGGTGGGCTAAAGTGCATAAATACCCCCCATCAGTAGCGGCACGAAGACTAGGGATGGAGTTAAAGGCATACTGTACGGTTTCCAGTGATATGCACTTTTTAATATGTTGTTGAAATTGGTTTTTACATCCTGACAGCAATAAATAACTTATGGGCAATGAAAAAGAAGCGAAACAAAAACGAATTCTGTATCGGCTATAAACCTGTTAAAATGCTTACCAATCGGAGACATTGTACCCGAATCTAAAGAACCAATCACAAGCCTGCGCGTTCTCTCCCCTCTGTGTACGAGCCTGAGCCGGCCTGAGCGCGTTCACGGAGGGCAAAGAAAGCGTTGTTGTCATAGTAGTTCATGACAGTGGACTAGACCTAGTGAGCCTACAACGTCAACACGATGGAAGACAAACAGAAGTTACCACTGCCACCGTTACTTGCCCCGGTTCATCCTTTTAAAAAGGCAAGAAAAAGAAAGACCGAAAATGAAAAGGCAGCAACAATAAAAAAGTTGGAGAGAGCTCGAGGAAAAACGAGGATAAATATTGGATTCGCTTTTCAGCGATGGCGAAAGCTGAGGGAGTGGTTTGGCCTGAAAAGTGACGCAATGGTTGCCGTTTTTCTCTTGGACAGGTAAGCTTTCGTCTTGTTTCCTGTTTATTTTATATTTGTGTTCAGAAGAAGTCTATTTTTGTGTTCAGGGAATAGTCTGCTCGCCCCGCTAGACTGTCTGCTTCAGTTGACTGAAGGCTCCGACTCAGCTGTTAGCTACAGAGCTACTGTTTAGCTAACACAACTCAAGACTCGCACACTGTACAAACCGTAAATGTAATCAGCCAATATGTTTAACAAGAACTCCATCTATAATGTTCCTTTCTAACTATATTATTTTTCTAATGTTATGTGGTCGTCAGCTTCTGAATGTGTCATTTCGTTTAGGCTTTTCACAAATGTGTTGATGCAGGGTCTGTTTTTCTTTTTTTAATTATTTTTATTTTATAGTTATGACAAGGCTAAGTGACCCGACATTGGTTGTAATTATTTAGTGCAGCATTTACAGAGATGATAAATGTTATGTCTTGATATCAGTAATAATAACAGAAATGAAAAGTAATTTTCCTTTTTTTATTCAAACATAATATAAAAACAAAAGGACTCTGCATTTTTAATTACTCCTGGGGAAAAAATATAAATAAAAACGATGTACATTATATAAAAAACGTTCACATATAGATACAAATAAACTGTTTGTTCATTGCAACCTGTTTGGGATGAAGCCTTTATATTGTCCGTGTGGATCTGGAAAGCGGTCTCTTATCTTCCACACACAGCAACTGGGTAGGACCACTCTGTTCCCTGCTCCCAGTGCCCCATATTGCCACACAACAAACTGTCGGTATGCAGCATAGCGAAATTGTTTGTTGCTTTCCCCTGGGTCTGGAAGGTCATCCAAAGCCCGCACATCGTTCCAGATTCTGATTGCAAGGCGCAGGTGCCCCTCTTGCAGAATGTATGCCTCGATGTGGGGCAGCATTGCAATACATGAGTGAGGTTGTTGCCCACAGCACTTGCGCTCCACGTCCGTCGGCATTTCCCTGCAGTTGTGGCAGATGCACCAGGTGGGTTTATCTCTCACTTGAGGGCCTGATGGAGGAGGATCTGTGGATGACATGGTGAGCAGGTCGAACATGAGGCTGGGGTCGCGTGTCAGGCAGAGCTGGAGCAAATGATGCGACATTTGCAGATCCAGACTTTGAATTCTTGCCTGTAAAGTAATACATGATGAAGATTAGTTATTGAATACCGTTTTTTATTTTCCTCTAATAGGTAGGCTAGTGTGTGTTCATGGTACATGGCATCTCAGTATACAAAGTTGCTGGTAAGGTTTATGTCTCAGATACAGTACCTCAGGGTTTATACAGAGATTCTTAAGTTGAATTTACTACCTTTTTACTACCGTCACAATTTTTTTTACTACCAGCACGACTTCAAGCTTCAACTGTAGCAGCTTAAAGTATATATATATATATGTATATATATATATATATACATATATATATATATACACACACACACACACACACACACACACACACACACACACACGGTGTATGTGAGTGTTTGTGTTAGGGCCAGCGAGAGAGCTACATTGAAGTAAGAGGGAACTCTAACATAGGAGTTGGATTAATCAAGATGTCCCAACCGGCCTTGGTCCATAGGTTTTTGCTTAATGTCAAAAAGTAACAATTCCATGACAATTAGAAGACAGACTGGACCTTTAGAATGAACAGCTACACTGTGAATTGGAATCTGAAACAAAATGGTTACATTAGGGCCTCAAAAAAATGGCAATAAAGTGCAACTTTACACTGTAATAGTATTTTATTAACAAACAACTTAATAACTTAATAACTTCAACACTGGACACAAAAAATGACCAAGAGAGAGAGAACATAACCAATGATATTAACAACAGGCAAACATACGAGTTGCTAATTAAAATTGCAGTCACAAGTGCCTCAGCTGTGTGGCTTTTTCTTTTATCATTTTTTCCACTTGGAGAAGGTCTGCTTTTTTGTCCCTGTGTCTTCTCCGAAGAGAGTTGGATTTTGTGATGAGCTCAGCCATCTTTGTTCCTGCCTTTCCCTCAGCCATCTCTGCATACTTGTCGGCATCATTTTCAAGTGAATGGCACACGCTATTGAGTACCTGCCGCTGGTTCCGGAGGTCCTCAAGCTCTTTCTCTGCTGCTTTCCTCTTAAGCTCTTGTGTGGCGCTCTCCTTTTTTTCCCGCTCACTCTCAAGGTATAGCCTGTATTGTGACCTCGCTGAAGCAGCAGAGGCCAGGAGCTCCTTGGTCAGAGGAACTTTAAGAACGCCACCACAAACAGTTACCTTATCACAGATTAACCTGAGGGCTTCGAGAGATTCATCACGGAGGTTGCACGTTTCTACCTCTTTATTCACCGAGAAGCCTCTCTCCACTGTGGCCTGTCCATGGGAAAGGAGGAGAGCACTTTGGCAGAACTTTAGCAGGTCAGGGTGGGACGTACAGAGTTTAGAGTGGAGAAAGACATCGAGACGCTGCCTCAGGGGTTGGAAGGAAACAAACTCATCTTCTCTGCCCACGACAGAGAGAAAGGATGTGAATTGTTGAATGATGACATCACCTGCAACATTGACAGGTACAAATTAAGATATATTCATTACATTAACACATTCCAGTCAACTGCTTCATCATCCATTCAACAAAAGTACATACAGTACATCATAGATACACAACAGTATCTAAAGCATTGGTTCTCAACCTGGGGGGCACGGAAGTCCTGCCTAAATTACAAATTGATCATTGACACTTTTTTTACACCTCTTAGATTAAAAAGGCAGAAAACCACAAATGAGATTTCTAGCACAAGACCTCAATCAATTTGAATAACCTATCCACTTCTACTGTCCCTATACAATATTTTCTTACCAGCTGCAATGCCACCTGCCAGCTGCTGCCCCTGGATGAAAGTATGTACTAATGCCTTCATCTGTACGATGCACCACTCTGGATCTTTGACCATCTTTGTGGGATCCAGGCAGGAAATCTGCCTAACAATGGGGAATTTCAACGGGGACTTTTCCTGCAGTTTCTTTACGATCCTAATCAGACACTGCAAACACTCTTTTCTCAGGCTGAGTACAGATAGTTCCCCTATCTTGGTTCCTGGTTTGCCCAGGAGTGCCTATCAAGAAACATTAAGAAACATATAGTCGATGCTTTCTTTGAAAGGAAATGTTTACATAATACTAATGATAATATTAATACTGAACAAACTGTAATTGCTAGTTGATTTGTGCAGGCATCATAATTCACAAATTCAACTCACAAAACAAATAAACACTGAAAATACCTTGATGGCAGATTCAGCCCCAAGCCTGTCTACACAGCAAAATCGCCAGTGTTAATTCAACTCCCATAGTGTTAAATTCAACACTTTTCCAGTGTTTATATAATCCTCACTGGTTCTGAGTTAAATCAACACTTTGCAAAGTGTTAATATTTTAACTACATTGTGGTGTTAAAAATCTAACACTCTAAGTGTTAATTTCTACACTGTACTGTGTTAACTCTTTTCACTGGGAGTGATATTTCATAACACTTGTGGTGTTGTTTAGGACACTTTTAAGTGTTCACTATAACACTGGATAAGGTTAACTCTTTTCACTGGGAGTGTTACTTCATAACATCCATGGTGTTATTTATAACACTTTTAAGTGTTCATTTTCACACTGAATTGTGTTAACTCTTTTTCACTTACAGTGTTACTTTATAACATTTACAGTGTTATTGTATGAGACTTTAGAGTGCTCTATGAGTTTTTAAATTCTAATCTGTATTTAGTGTCTAATACTTATAGCACATTGAAGTGCAATTGTGTTACTATCAGTGAAAAAAAAAACAGAAAGATGATGACATTCACATTACAATTTTAATACATTCCATTCACATTACAATTTTAATACATTCCAAGCACCATCGAAACATTGTACTTTTACAAATAAAATAATGGCACAATGTAAAGTCCATTGTCATTGCCATAAGAACTTTGTAAGTCAAAGGGCTTGTAAATTTCAATAGAATCTGCTCTAATAACATTGTTTTCATCGGTTTCAAAGACTTGATAGGCATGGCAATGCTCATTGAACTTTTCAACAAAAAGCTTGTTAACTAAAAAGAAGGTGACACTATTGACCAAAACAATTTTTTTTATACTACAAAACACAGGCATGTCATGTTTCGAACCACAGCAAATGACCAATCCTGCTCTGTATTCGGTCCCATTAATAATAACCCAGTTAGCAGAGAAAGTGTCTTCTGCAGCAGGCAAGCCTTGGGTGATCATTTCCTCATCTTCAACATTGAACAATTTTAAGGGCCCATATTCAACATTGTTAAAAGGACATGTCTCCCACTTGTATGCTATGGATGCTTGGTGTTTTTTGGCAAGTGACACTGTAATGTTTTTAAAGTTTTTAAGGGTGTTTTTAAATACCCTATGTTTAGCCTCACCTCTCATACCCCATACATGTATTAAGGGTCCAGTTTTCCTGATACAAGTAGGGTAGTGCAACATAAAGTGGTGTTT
>NW_026551561.1:0-1609 GCF_027596085.1 Anoplopoma fimbria | reverse complement strand
TATTTATTTTATTGGTTTAGTTCAGGGACATTGCACACTAATCAACATTCAAAATGTAAGTGAGCCAGAGTTAGCCTGAGAGGCTAGTTTTTAGATCTGTTGTCCCCTGCCAGATATTCAAAAGGCAACCTAAAATTACAGAAATAAAATGCATATAAACAAAGATTAAAAAACAACATAGTAGTAAGAATGAATTGACAGACATGGCAAACCAACAATAAAATAAGCAGACAATAAAACACAGTGTACATTAAACATTATAGGAAAGTGCACAAAACAGTAGATTAGAGCAGGACAAATGCACCTACAATAAAAACACATTCAGCAGCATAGAACACAAACATGCAGAACAAACATATATAGCAGCATAAAGCACAAACATGCAGCACAGACATACATCAGCCTAAAGCATAAACATGCAGCACAAACATATACAGCAGCATAAAAACACAAACATGCAGCACAATTAACTTAGAACATGACCTGCACAGGACAGGAGCACACAAGAGACAAGCAAGCAGGACACAGCATTTACCAAGAAGTCGGCAGGAGAAGCAATTGCAGTCCTAGTGTGTACATAATTGGTGACCATTAAGCCATATTTTCAGCTGTCCTGAAAAGGGACGGTAAGAACTAATTTCTCTAATATGAGATGGTAGTGAGTTCCATTCCTGCGACGCTGTAACTGAGAATGCTGAGTGGCTAAAGGCACTTTTTCTAAAGGGTACTACACAGTCTCCCGGGACGAGCCTCTGGTTGTCCGGTTTGTATTTGACCTCTGAGTGATACACTGTTGAAGTGGTGGGGGGCTTTGTTGTGCAAAATTTTAAAAATAAGGCAAAGATTTGCATACTTTATTAGGTTTTCCCAGCTCAGAAGTTTATACTTTCTTAAAATTAGACAATGGTGGTAGGTGTTTGACTTCCGGTCCAGGACTTTCAGGGTTCGTTTATACAGTGTTTCAAGTGGTTTAAGTGCTGTCTTATTGGCTTGTGCAGAAGCTGGTCAAACAGTATGTGAAATGTGACATTATCATGGCATGCATATAAATCTTTGCTGCATCAGTTGTCATTGAATTTCTAATAAAGCGAAAATTCGATAAGTTAAACTTAACCCTGTGACCAACTTTTTTTACATGAGATTTGAATGACAGTTGAGAGTGGATTAGGAGGCCAAGGTACTTGAACTCAGAGACAACTTGTAATTTTACTCCTGACAGCATTATGGCTGGGTCTGGAGTGCTACATTGCTTTTTGGAAAAAAACATGCAGAACTGTTTTTGATGTATTTGTGAAGGCATGATTGAATTGCTTGGGGTTGAGATGCGGTTCAATGCATTGGTGAGTGTTACTGCAGCCTGAAGTTTATTGCTGCCATGTGTAAAAATCACAGCGTCATCAGCATAAAGCTGAATCTCTACATCAGAGCACACAGAGGGCAAGTCATTTATATAAAGACTGAAAAGAAGTGGACCTAGTATTGACCCTTGTGGGACACCAGTTAGTGTATCCAGCGCAGAAGATTTTTGATTGCTGACATTCACACACTGGATTCTGTTCATTAAATATGATTCTGACCACTTGAGGGCGTTATTGGAGAAATTGAATGA
>NW_026551560.1:0-5355 GCF_027596085.1 Anoplopoma fimbria | reverse complement strand
ACCGAACGAAGTACATGATTTTAATATTACGTATTGCTGTAAATATGGGATCGTTGTGTTGTTTTTCTATGTACTTACGGGCACAGTATACATACACATCTACTAACAATCCGCTTGAGACGCTACCACTGATGTTAACAGCGTTGAATAGCCAAACCATAACAATGGATTGTGATAAAGAGAAACGCAGATGATGGAGTTATATGATATTTTCAACTTGAAAATTGATCCATTCGCTAAACCAGTTCACATGCCTGAGATTAATAAAAACAAATTGAAAATAAAAACTCGTGTGCGTTAAATTGGTTGAAGTTTAATGGTGAAGCGAGATGCTGGTAAGGTTAAGATAGCTATTAGCCTCCTGATGATCGAGAAATGAGAATAAAAGCATGATGGCATCATTCATGAACACCATGAGGGAATCAAATTGACATTTTTATGAATAAAACTTTCTCAATACAAACCAATTCAAACACAATTGCACCCACCAAATACAATGTTGGTACAAAGATGAGAGAGTTAAATTATTCCACAGACAAAGAGAATCAAGGCATTGATGACCCCTGCAGTTTGTAATGGCTTTATTAATACCGGCATCTACAGTTTTTATCTTTTATTGTTTTAAGAGTTTTACTTTTACGCCATTCTTTTGTGTAATTGTCGGGTGCACTGACTCAACGCCCCAAAAACACCTTGTTATACATTAGGACTTAGATAATAAGCAGTAAACATTATATTCTATGTTATCCTAGCAAGAGACAAGAATCTGCTAATGTTTTTTTGTTAATTTCACAGTTATGCATCCACTTTTTTATACTCCATCTCGAGAACTGTATGTATTCACCACAGCGATGGCTGCTGTTTGTCAATTCAAATTGTCTAATTACTCGTAAAGCAATGCCAACAAAGGAGGTTTAGTCAGTTGACTTTAAATTCTGAAAGTAAAGTCAAACATAATGGCAGTTGACTGTAAAAAATTGTCTTGAGATATTGCAAAATATATCGAGGCTTGCAGAGCTATGCATAAAGCCTAAAGTGAGCAACTCAGTAAGTAAAATGAATAATTTCAAATGGGCTTTTGTGCATACTACGCGTTAACTACAGAACCCGAATTAGTGACCTTCTTGTGATATTCAGAGTTATTGATCTTTAAGCTGGACTTAAACTCACAGAGTGTTAAGGGAACTGTGCTTTCAAGCCCAGAGAACATCCACTGATAAAGCGTAGCCTTGTTTACAGCAATCAATCGGATCAACTCCTCCTCTTATCAAAATCTTTGGTCGCTCTGAGTCCAAGTTTAAAAAGAACAGCAGAGCTCCGTCAACTTTGCCTCTCTGTAAAAAATGGCCAAATCCGCCCTAGGCTTCCGCATTTATTGGAGTCCTGTTAGATTGATGCACCCGATCCAGTCTAGAACCGATACCATTGACTCGTATGTGGAATGTCATACTCAAAAATTGACGATATTTTTCAAAAGTGAGGATATTTTTCAAAAAATAAGTTATTTTAACAAAGTGAGGATATTTTTAAAAAGTGGAAGATATTTTCCGTAAAGTGAGATATTTTTGGTGCCGCAGGATATTTTTCAAAGGTTGGGATATTTTACTGCTGAGGATATTTCACCAAAATCCAGGATATATTTCCAAATCGACGATATTTTTCAAAAGTGAGGATATTTTCAAAAAGTAAGTTATTTTAAATAAAGTGGGAGGATATTTTTCAAAAAATAGGATATTTTTTTCAAAATTGCTGATATTTTCCAGTTGAGTGATATTTTCATATGAGTGATATTTTCCAAAAATAGAGTGATGTTTTTTCAAAAGATAGAATTATCGTACTGTTGAGATATTTTTCAAAATGAGAATGACAAAATCAGGATATTTTTCAAAGGGAGGTATTTTTCAAAAGTGAGGAAGTGAGGATTATTTTTCAAAAGTGAGGATATTTTTCAAAAGTGAGGATATTTTTCAAAAGTGAGGATATTTTTTTAAAAGTGAGGATATTTTTCAAAAGTGAGGATATTTTTCAAAAGTGAGGATATTTTTAAAGTGAGGATATTTTTCAAAATTGAGGATATTTTACCAAAGTGAGGATATTTTTCAAAAGTGAGGATATTTTTCAAAAGTGAGGATATTTTTTCAAAAGTGAGGATATTTTTCAAAAGTGAGGATATTTTTCAAAAGTGAAGATATTTTTCAAAAGTGAGGATATTTTTCCAAAGTGAGGATATTTTTCAAAAGTGAGGATATTTTTCAAAATTAAGGTATTTTACCAAAGTGAGGATATTTTTCAAAAGTGAGGATATTTTTCAAAAGTGAGGATATTTTTCAAAAGTGAGGATATTTTTCAAAAGTGAGGATATTTTTTCAAAAGTGAGGATATTTTTCAAAAGGATATTTTTTACCAAAGTGAGGATATTTTTCAAAAGTGAGGATATTTTTCAAAAGTGAGGATATTTTTCAAAAGTGAGGATATTTTTCAAAAGTGAGGATATTTTTCAAAAGTGAGGATATTTTTAAAAAGTGAGGATATTTTATCAAAGTGAGGATATTTTTATAAAGTGAGGATATTTTTAAAAAGTGAGGATATTTTTCAAAAGTGAGGATATTTTTCAAAAGTGAGGATATTTTTCAAAAGTGAGGATATTTTTCAAAAGTGAGGATATTTTTCAAAAGTGAGGATATTTTTTTCAAAGTGAGGATATTTTTTTTTCAAAAGTGAGGATATTTTTCAAAAGTGAGGATATTTTTCAAAAGTGAGGATATTTTTCAAAAGTGAGGATATTTTTCAAAAGTGAGGATATTTTTCAAAAGTGAGGATATTTTTCAAAAGTGAGGATATTTTTCAAAAGTGAGGATATTTTTCAAAAGTTTTCAAAAGTGATATTTTTCAAAAGTGAGGATATTTTTCAAAAGTGAGGATATTTTTCAAAAGTGAGGATATTTTTCAAAAAGGATATTTTTCAAAAGAGGATATTTTTCAAAAGTGAGGATATTTTTCAAAATGAGGATATTTTTCAAAAGTGAGGATATTTTTCAAAAGTGAGGATATTTTCAAAAGTGAGGATATTTTTCAAAAGTGAGGATATTTTTCAAAAGTGAGATATTTTTCAAAAGTGAGGATATTTTTCAAAAAGTGAGGATATTTTTCAAAAGTGAGGATATTTTTCAAAATTGAGGATATTTTTCAAAAGTGAGGATATTTTTCAAAAGTGAGGATATTTTCCAAAGTGAGGATATTTTTCAAAAGTGAGGATATTTTTCAAAAGTGAGGATATTTTCCAAAGTGAGGATATTTTTAAAAGTGAGGATATTTTTCAAAAGTGAGGATATTTTTCAAAAGTGAGGATATTTTATCAAAAGTGAGGATATTTTTAAAAGTGAGGATATTTTTCAAAAATATTTTTCAAAAGTGAGGATATTTTTCAAAAGTGAGGATATTTTTCAAAAGTGAGGATATTTTTCAAAAGTGAGGATATTTTTCAAAAGTGAAATATTTTACTAAAAAAGTGAGGATATTTTTCAAAAGTGAGGATATTTTTCCAAAGTGAGGATATTTTTTAAAGTGAGGATATTTTTAAAAGAAATTTTTCAAAGTGAGGATATTTTTCAAAAGTGAGGATATTTTTCAAAAGTGAGGATATTTTTCAAAAGTGAGGATATTTTATCAAAGTGATGATATTTTTAAAAGTGAGGATATTTTTAAAAAGTGAGGATATTTTTCAAAAGTGGATGATTTTTTTCAAAAGTGATTTTTCATGAGGATATTTTTCAAAAGTGAGGATATTTTTCAAAAGTGAGGATATTTTTCAAAAGTGAGGATATTTTTCAAAAGTGAGGATATTTTTCAAAAGTGAGGATATTTTTCAAAAGTGAGGATATTTTTCAAAAGTGAGGATATTTTTTCAAAAGTGAGGATATTTTTCAAAAGTGAGGATATTTTTCAAAAGTGAGGATATTTTTCAAAAGTGAGGATATTTTTCAAAAGTGAGGATATTTTTCAAAAGTGAGGATATTTTTCAAAAGTGAGGATATTTTTCAAAAGTGAGGATATTTTTCAAAAGTGAGGATATTTTTCAAAAGGATATTTTTCAAAAGTGAGATATTTTTCAAAAGTGAGGATATTTTTCAAAAGTGAGATATTTTTTTCAAAAGTGAGGATATTTTTCAAAAGTGAGGATATTTTTCAAAAGTGAGGATATTTTTCAAAAGTTTGGATATTTTTAGGAGTGAGGATATTTTTCAAAAGTGAGGATATTTTTCAAAAGTGAAAAAAGTGAGGATATTTTTAAAAGTGAGATATTTTTCAAAAAGTGAGGATATTTTTCAAAAGTGAGGATATTTTTCAAAAGTGAGGATATTTTTCAAAAGTGAGGATATTTTTCAAAAGTGAGGATATTTTTCAAAAGTGAGGATATTTTTCTAAAGTGAGGATATTTTTCAAAAATGTAGATATTTTACAAAAGTGAGGATATTTTACCAAAGTGAGGATATTTTTCAAAAGTGAGGATGTTTTCCAAAGTGAGGATATTTTTCAAAAGTGAGGATATTTTTCAAAAGTGAGGATATTTTTCAAAAGTAAGGTATTTTAACAAAGTGAGGATATTTTTCAAAAGTGAGGATATTTTTCAAAAGTGAGGATATTTTTCAAAAGTAAGGATATTTTACAAAAGTGAGGATATTTTTCAAAAGTGAGGATATTTTTCAAAAGTGAGGATATTTTTCAAAAGTTTTTCAAAAGTGAGGATATTTTTCAAAAAGTGAGGATATTTTTCAAAAGTGAGGATATTTTTCAAAAGTGAGGATATTTTTCAAAAGTGAGGATATTTTCCAAAGTGAGGATATTTTTCAAAAGTGAGGATATTTTTCAAAAGTGAGGATATTTTTCAAAATGAGGATATTTTTCAAAAGTGAGGATATTTTTCAAAAGTGAGGATATTTTTCAAAAGTGAGGATATTTTTCAAAAGTGAGGATATTTTTTCAAAAGTGAGGATATTTTTCAAAAAGTGAGGATATTTTTCAAAAGTGAGGATATTTTTCAAAAATAAGGATATTTTTCAAAATATTTTGAGGATATTTTTGAGGATATTTTTCAAAAGTGAGGATATTTTTCAAAGTGAGGATATTTTTCAAAAAGTGAGGATATTTTTCAAAAGTTAGATTATTTTACCAAGGTGAGGATATTTTTCAAAAGTGAGGATATTTTTCAAAATTGTTGATATTTTTCAAAAGTGAGGATATTTTTCAAAAGTGGGGATATTTTTTTAAAAGTGAAGATATTTTTCAAAAGTGAGGATATTTTTCAAAAGTGAAGATATTTTTCAAAATGAGGATATTTTTCAAAAGTGAGATATT
>NW_026551559.1:0-1538 GCF_027596085.1 Anoplopoma fimbria | reverse complement strand
GGATATTTTTCAAAAGTGAGGATATTTTATCAAAAGTGAGGATATTTTTCAAAAGTGAGGATATTTTTCAAAAGTGAGGATATTTTATCAAAGTGAGGATATTTTTCAAAAGTGAGGATATTTTTCAAAAGTGAGGATATTTTTCAAAAGTGACGATATTTTTCAAAAGTGAGGATATTTTTCAAAAGTGAGGATATTTTTCACAAAGTGAGGATATTTTTCAAAAGTGAGGATATTTTTCAAAAGTGAGGATATTCTTCAAAAGTGAGGATATTTTTCTAAAAGTGATATATTTTTCAAAAGTGAGGATATTTTACCAACATGAGGATATATTTAAAAGTGAGGATATTTTTCAAAAAGAGGATATTTTTCAAAAGGTTTGATATTTTTAGGAGTGATGAGATTTTTAAAAAGCGAGATTTTATCAAAGTGATGATATTTTTTATAAAGGTGATGATATTTTTAAAAAAGTGATGATATTTTACAAAAAGGGATGATTTTTACAAATGATGATTTTTTTCATAAGTGAGGATATTTTACCAAAGTGAGGATATTTTTCAAAAGTGAGGATATTTTTCAAAAGTGAGGATATTTTTCAAAAGTGAGGATATTTTTCAAAAGTGTAGATATTTTACTAAAGTGAGGATATTTTACCAAAGTGAGGATATTTTTCAAAAGTGAGGATATTTTTCAAAAGTGAGGATATTTTTCAAAAGTGAGGATATTTTTCAAAAGTGAAGATATTTTTCAAAAGTGAGGATATTTTACACAAAGTGAGGATATTTTTCAAAAGTGAGGATATTTTTCAAAAGTGAGGATATTTTTCAAAAGTGAGGATATTTTTCAAAAGTGAGGATATTTTTCAAAAGTGAAGATATTTTTCAAAAGTGAAGATATTTTTCAAAAGTAAGGTATTTTAACAAAGTGAGGATATTTTTCAAAAGTGAGGATATTTTTCAAAAGTGAGGATATTTTTCAAAAGTGAGGATATTTTTCAAAGTGAGGATATTTTACAAAAGTGAGGATATTTTTCAAAAGTGAGGATATTTTTCAAAAGTGAGATATTTTTACAAAAGTGAGGATATTTTATCAAAAGTGAAGATATTTTTCAAAAGTGAGGATATTTTTCAAAAGTGAGGATATTTTCAAAAGTGAGGATATTTTTCAAAAGTGAGGATATTTTTCAAAAGTGAGGATATTTTACCAAAGTGAGGATATTTTTCAAAAGTGAGGATATTTTTCAAAAGTGAGGATATTTTTACAAAAGTGAGGATATTTTTACAAAAGTGAGGATATTTTTCAAAAGTGAGGATATTTTTCAAAAGTGAGGATATTTTTCAAAAGTGAGGATATTTTTCAAAAGTGAGGATATTTTCCAAAGTGAGGATATTTTTCAAAAGTGAGGATATTTTTCAAAAGTGAGGATATTTTACCAAAGTGAGGATATTTTTCAAAAGTGAGGATATTTTTCAAAAGTGAGGATATTTTTCAAAAGTGAGGATATTTTTCAAAAGTGAGGATATTTTTCAAAAGTGAGG
>NW_026551558.1:0-2205 GCF_027596085.1 Anoplopoma fimbria | reverse complement strand
GATATTTTTCAAAAGTGAGGATATTTTTCAAAAAGTAAGGTATTTTAACAAAGTGAGGATATTTTTCAAAAAGTGAGGATATTTTTCAAAAGTGAGGATATTTTTCAAAAGTGTAGGATATTTTTCTTTAGAAAGGAGATTATTTTTTCAAAAACGATATTTTCAAAAAGTGAGGATATTTTTCAAAAAGATATTTTAATCAAAATTGACGATATTTTTTCAAAATGGAGTATATTTTTCAAAATTTGAGAGGATATTTTAACAAATTTAAAAAAAGAGGATATTTTTAAAAAGTAAGGTATTTTTCCAAAGTGAGGATATTTTTCAAAGTGAGTATATTTTTCAAAAGTGAGGATATTTTTCAAAATTGAAAAGGATATTTTTTTCAAAAGTGAGGATATTTTTCAAAAGCTAGATTATTTTTCAAAAGTGAGGATATTTTTAAAAAGTGTGGATTTTTTCCAAAGTGTGGATATTTTCAAAAGAGGATATTTTTCTAAAAGTTAGGATATTTTTCAAAAGTGAGGATATTTTTCAAAGTTTATTATATTTTTCAAAGTTTAGGATATTTTTCAAAAGTAAGGTATTTTACCAAAGTGAGGATATTTTTCAAAAAGTGAGTAATATTTTTCAAAATGAGGATATTTTAGAAAGTGAGGATATTTTTAAAAGTGAGGATATTTTTCCAAAGTGAGGATATTTTTCAAAAATTGAGGATATTTTTTTAAAAAGAGGATATTTTTCAAAAGTGAGGATATTTTTCAAAAGTGAGGATATTTTTCAAAAATGAGGATATTTTTTCAAAGTGTAGGATATTTTTCAAAAGTGATTATTTTAAAAAAGTGAGGATATTTTTCAAAGTGAGGATATTTTTCAAAAGTGTAGATATTTTTCAAAAGTGGACGATATTTTTTTCAAAAGTGAGGATATTTTTTAAAAGTGAGGATATTTTTCAAAAGTTAGGATATTTTTCAAAAGTCAGGATATTTTTAAAAATCAGGATATTTTTCAAAGTCAGGATATTTTTCAAAAGTGAGATATTTTTCAAAAGTGAGGATATTTTTCAAAAGTTGAGGATATTTTTTCAAAAGTGAGGATATTTTTTCAAATTGATATTTTTCAAAAGTGAGGATATTTTTCAAAAGAGGATATTTTTCAAAAGTGAGATATTTTTCAAAAAGTGTAGATATTTTTCCAAAAAGTGAGGATATTTTTCAAAGTAGAGATATTTTACAAAAGTGGAGATTTTTAAAAGTGTGGATATTTTTCAAAAGTGAGGATATTTTAACAAAAGTGAGGATATTTTTCAAAAGTGAGGATATTTTTCAAAAGTGAGGATATTTTTCAAAAGTGAGATATTTTACCAAAAGTATTTTTCAAAAGTGGATATTTTTCAAAAGTGTAGGATATTTTTTTCAAAAGTGAGATATTTTTTCAAAAGTGAGGATATTTTTCAAAAGTGAGGATATTTTTCAAAAGTGAGGATATTTTTCAAAAAGTGAGGATATTTTTCAAAAGTGAGGATATTTTTCAAAAGTGAGAATTTTTCCAAAAGTGAGGATATTTTTCAAAAGTGATGATATTTTTCAAAAGTGAGATATTTTTCAAAAGTGAGGATATTTTTCATTTTTCAAAGTGAGATATTTTTTCAAAAGTGAGGATATTTTTCAAAAGTGAGGATATTTTTCAAAATTGAGATATTTTTCAAAAGTGAGGATATTTTTTCAAAAGTGAGGATATTTTTCAAAAGTGAGGATATTTTTCAAAATTTTTTTCAAAAAGTGAGGATATTTTTCAAAAGTGAGATATTTTTCAAAAGTGAGGATATTTTTCAAAAGTGAGATATTTTTCAAAAGTGAGGATATTTTTTCAAAAGTGAGATATTTTTCAAAAAAGTGAGATATTTTTCAAAAGTGAGATATTTTTTCAAAAGTGAGGATATTTTTCAAAAGTGAGGATATTTTTTAAAAAGTGAGGATATTTTTTTCAAAAGTGAGATATTTTTCAAAAGTGAGGATATTTTTTAAAAGTGAGGATATTTTTCAAAATTGAGGATATTTTTTTCAAAAGTGAGATATTTTTCAAAAGTGAGGATATTTTTCAAAAGTGAGATATTTTTCAAAAGTGAGGATATTTTTCAAAAGTGAGGATATTTTTCAAAAGTGAGGATATTTTTCAAAAGTGAGATATTTTTTCAAAAGTAAG
>NW_026551557.1:0-594 GCF_027596085.1 Anoplopoma fimbria | reverse complement strand
AAAATCATCTCATTTGTAAAAAATCATCCCTTTTGTAAAATATCATCACTTTTTAAAAATATCATCACTTTATAAAAATATCATCACTTTGATAAAATCTCCTCGCTTTTTAAAATTTCCTACTCCTAAAAATATCCAAACCTTTTAAAAATATCCTCACTTTCAAAAATATCCTCACTTTTGAAAATTATCCTCGCTTTGAAAATATCTTCACTTTGGTAAAATATCCTCACCTTGTTAAAATAATTCCCACTTTGAAAAATATCCTCACCTTTGAAAAATATCGCCAATTTGGTAAAATATCCTCACTTTAGTAAAATATCCTCACTTTTGAAAAATATCCTTGCTTTTTGAAAAATACCAATTTGAAAAATATCCTCACTTTGGAAAATATCTTCACTTTTGAAAAATATCGTCAATTTTGAAAAATATCCTCACTTTTGAAAAATATCTTCGCTTTTGAAAAATATCCTCACTTTGTTAAAATACCTTACTTTGAAAAATATCTTCACTTTTGAAAAAATATCACACCTTTGAAAAATATCTCTCGCTTTGAAATATATCCTCACTTTGTTAAAATACCTTACTTTTTGA
>NW_026551556.1:0-1293 GCF_027596085.1 Anoplopoma fimbria | reverse complement strand
AAATATCCTCACTTTTGAAAAATATCCTCACTTTTGAAAAATATCCTCACTTTTGTAAAAATATCCTCACTTTTGAAAAATATCCTCACTTTTGAAAAATATCTTCACTTTTGAAAAATATCCTCACTTTTGAAAAATATCCTCACTTTTGAAAAATATCCTCACTTTTGAAAAATATCCTCACTTTTGTAAAATATCCTCACTCTACATTTTTGAAAAATATCCTCACTTTTGAAAAATATCTACACTTTTGAAAAATATCCTCACTTTTGAAAAATATCCTCACTTTTGTAAAATATCCTCACTTATGAAAAAAATCATCTCATTTGTAAAAAATCATCCCTTTTGTAAAATATCATCACTTTTTAAAAATATCATCACTTTATAAAAATATCATCACTTTGATAAAATATCCTCACTTTTTAAAAATATCCTCACTTTTAAAAAATATCCAAACTTTTGAAAAATATCCTCACTTTTAAAAATATCCTCACTTTTGAAAATTATCCTCACTTTTGAAAAATATCTTCACTTTGGTAAAATATCCTCACCTTGTTAAAATAATCTCACTTTTGAAAAATATCCTCACTTTTATCCTCAAAAATATCCTCACTTTTGAAAAATATCCTCACTTTTGAAAAATATCTTTGTTACACTTTTGAAAAATATCCTCACTTTTGAAAAATATCCTACTTTTGAAAAATATCCTCACTTTGTTAAAATACCTTACTTTTGAAAAATATCCTCACTTTTGAAAAATATCCTCACTTTTGAAAAATATCCTCACTTTTGAAAAATATCCTCACTTTTTAAAAATATCCTCACTTTGTAAAATATCCTTACTTTTGAAAAATATCCTCACTTTTGAAAAATATCCTCACTTTTGAAAAATATCCTCACTTTTGTAAAATACCTTACTTTTGAAAAATATCCTAACTTTTGAAAAATACCTTACTTTTGAAAAATATCCTCACTTTTGAAAAATATCCTCACTTTGTTAAAATATCCTTACTTTTGAAAAATATCTTCACTTTTGAAAAATATCTTCACTTTTGAAAAATATCCTCACTTTGGAAAACATCCTCACTTTTGAAAAATATCCTCACTTTGGTAAAATATCCTCACTTTAGTAAAATATCTACAATTTTGAAAAATATCCTCACTTTTGAAAAATATCTACACTTTTGAAAAATATCCTCACTTTTGAAAAATATCCTCACTTTGAAAAATATCCTCACTTATGAAAAAAATCATCTCATTTGTAAAAAATCATCCCTTTTGTAAAATATCATC
>NW_026551555.1:0-7425 GCF_027596085.1 Anoplopoma fimbria | reverse complement strand
TAAAATATCCTCAAATTGGTAAAATAATCTCACTTTTGAAGAAAATCCTCACTTTTTAAAAATATCTTCACTTTGGAAAATATCCTCACTTTTGAAAAATATCCTCACTTTTGAAAAATATCCTCACTTTTGAAAAATATCCTCACTTTGGTAAAATATCCTCACTTTTTAAAAATATCTCACTTTTTGAAAAATATCCTCACTTTTGAAAAATATCCTACACTTTTAAAAATATCCTCACTTTTTAAAAATCCCACTTTTGAAAATATATCAAAATATCCTCACTTTTGTAAAATATCCTCACTTTTTAAAAATATCCTCACTTTTGTAAAATATCCTCACTTTTGAAAAATATCCTCACTTTTGAAAAATATCCTCACTTTTGAAAAATATCCTCACTTTTGAAAAATATCCTCACTTTTGAAAAATATCCTCAATTTTGAAAAATATCCTCACTTTATCCTTAAAAAATATCCTCACTTTTGAAAATATCCTCAAAAAAATATCCTCACTTTTGAAAAATATCCTCACTTTTGAAAAATATCCTCACTTTTGAAAAATATCCTCACTTTGGAAAATATCCTCACTTTTGAAAAATATCCTCACTTTTGAAAAATATCCTCACTTTTGAAAAATATCCTCACTTTTTAAAAATATCCTCACTTTTGAAAAATATCCTCACTTTTGAAAAATATCCTCACTTTTGAAAAATATCCTCACTTTTGAAAAATATCCTCACTTTTGAAAAATATCCTCACTTTTAAAAAATATCCTAAATTTTTAAAAATATCCTCACTTTTAAAAATATCCTCACTTTTTAAAAATATCCTCAATTTTGTAAAATATCTACAATTTTGAAAAATATTATCCTCACTTTTAAAAAATATCCTCACTTTTGAAAAATATCTTCACTTTCTAAAAATATCCTCACTTTTGAAAAATATCCTCACTTTGGAAAACATCCTCACTTTTGAAAAATATCCTCACTTTTGAAAAATATCCTCACTTTTGAAAAATATCCTCACTTTTGAAAAATATCCTCACTTTTGAAAAATATCCTCACTTTGGTAAAATATCCTCACTTTTGAAAAATATCCTAACTTTGGAAAAATATCCAAATTTTTAAAAATATCCTCACTTTTGAAAAATATCCTCACTTTTTAAAATATCCTCACTTTTGAAAAATATCCTCACTTTTAAAAATATCCTCACTTTTGAAAAATATCCTCACTTTTGAAAAATATCCTCACTTTTGAAAAATATCACTTTTAAAAATTTTTTGAAAAATATCCTAACTTTGGAAAAATATCCTAACTTTGGAAAAATATCCAAATTTTTAAAAATATCCTCACTTTCTAAAAATATCCTCACTTTTGAAAAATATCCTCACTTTTGAAAAATATCCTCACTTTTGAAAAATATCCTCACTTTTTGAAAAATATATCTCACTTTTGAAAAAATCCTCACTTTTGAAAAATATCCTCACTTTTGAAAAATATCCTCACTTTTGAAAAATATCCTCACTTTTGAAAAATATCCTCACTTTTGAAAAATATCCTCACTTTTGAAAAATATCCTCACTTTTTAAAAATATCCTCACTTTGAAAATATCATTTTTGAAAAATATCCTCACTTTTTGAAAAATATCCTAACTTTTGAAAAATATCCTCACTTTTGAAAAATATCCTCACTTTTGAAAAAATATCCTCACTTTTTAAAAATATCCTCACTTTTAAAAATATCAAAAAATATCCTCACTTTTTAAAAATGTCCTCACTTTTGAAAATATCCTCACTGTTTAAAAATGTCTTCAATTTTAAAATATCATCCCTTTTGAAAAATATCCTCACTTTTGAAAAATATCCTCACTTTTGAAAAATATCCTCACTTTTGAAAAATATCCTCACTTTTGAAAAATATCCTCACTTTTGAAAAATATCCTCACTTTTGAAAAATATCCTCACTTTTGAAAAATATCCTCACTTTTGAAAAATATCCTCACTTTTGAAAAATATCCTCACTTTTGAAAAATATCCTCACTTTTGAAAAATATCCTCACTTTTGAAAAATATCTGACTTTTGAAAAATATCCTCACTTTTGAAAAATATCCTCACTTTTGAAAAATATCCTCACTTTTGAAAAATATCTCACTTTTGAAAAATTCCTCACTTTTGAAAAATATCCTCACTTTTGAAAAATATCCTCACTTTTGAAAAATATCCTCACTTTTGAAAAATATCCTCACTTTTTTGAAAAATATCCTCACTTTTTAAAAATATCCTCACTTTTGAAAAATATCCTCACTTTTGAAAAATATCCTCAATTTTGAAAAATATCCTCACTTTTGAAAAATATCCTCACTTTTGAAAAATATCCACTTTTTTGAAAAATATCCTTACTTTTGAAAAATATCCTCACTTTTGAAAAATATCCTCACTTTTGAAAAATATCCTCACTTTTGAAAAATATCCTCACTTTTGAAAAATATCCTCCTCACTTTTCCTCACTTTTGAAAAATATCCTCACTTTTTAAAAATATCTACTTTTGAAAAATATCCTCCTTTTTAAAAATATCCTCACTTTTTAAAAATATCCTCACTTTTTAAAAATATCCTCACTTTTGAAAAATATCCTCACTTTTGAAAAAATATCCTCACTTTTTAAAAATCCTCACTTTTGTAAAATATCCTCACTTTAAAATATCCTCACTTTTGAAAAATATCCTCACTTTTGATCCTCAAAAAATATCCTCACTTTTGAAAAATATCCTCACTTTTGAAAAATATCCTCACTTTTGAAAAATATCCTCACTTTTGAAAAATATCCTCACTTTTGAAAAATATCCTCACTTTTGAAAAATATCCTCACTTTTGAAAAATATCCTCACTTTTTTTTAAAATATCCTCACTTTTGAAAAATATCCTCACTTTTGAAAAATATCCTCACTTTTGAAAAATATCCTCAAAAAAATATCTTCACTTTTTAAAAATATCCTCACTTTTGAAAAATATCCTCACTTTTGAAAAATATCCTCACTTTTGAAAAATATCCTCACTTTTGAAAAATATCCTCACTTTTGAAAAATATCCTCACTTTTGAAAAATATCCTCACTTTTGAAAAATATCCTCACTTTTGAAAAATATCCTCACTTTTGAAAAATATCCTCACTTTTGAAAAATATCCTCACTTTTGAAAAATATCCACTTTGAAAAATTTTTTTGAAAAATATCCTCACTTTTGAAAAATATCCTCACTTTTGAAAAATATCCTCACTTTTGAAAATATCCTCACTTTTGAAAAATATCCTCACTTTTTGAAAAATATCCTCACTTTTCCTCAAAAAAATATCCTCACTTTTGAAAAATATCCTCAAAAATATCTTTTTGAAAAATATCCTCACTTTTGAAAAATATCCTCACTTTTGAAAAATATCCTCACTTTTTAAAAATATTTGAAAAAATATTCTCACTTTTGAAAAATATCCTCACTTTCGAAAAATATCCTCACTTTTGAAAAATATCCTCACTTTTGAAAAATATCCTCACTTTTGAAAAATATCCTCACTTTTGAAAAATATCCTCACTTTTGAAAAATATCCTCACTTTTGAAAAATATCCTCACTTTTGAAAAATATCCTCACTTTGTTAAAAATATCTTTTTTTTGAAAAATATCCTCACTTTTGAAAAATATCCTCACTTTTGAAAAATATCCTCACTTTTGAAAAATATCCTCACTTTTGAAAAATATCCTCACTTTTAAAAAATATCTTCACTTTTGAAAAATATCCTCACTTTGAAAAATATCCTCACTTTTGTAAAATATCCTCACTTTGGTAAAATATCCTCACTTTTGAAAAATATCCTCACTTTTGAAAAATATCCTCACTTTTTAAAAATATCCTCACTTTTGAAAAATATCCTCACTTTTGAAAAATATCCTCACTTTTGAAAAATATCCTCACTTTTGAAAAATATCCTCACTTTTAAAATATCCTCACTTTTTAAAAATATCCTCACTTTTGTTCTACACTTTTTAAAATATCCTCACTTTTGAAAAATATCCTCACTTTTGAAAAATATCCTCACTTTTGAAAAATATCCTCACTTTTGAAAAATATCCTTTTTGAAAAATATCCTCACTTTTGAAAAATATCCTCACTTTCTAAAAATGTCCTCACTTTTGAAAAATATCCTCACTTTTTAAAAATATCCTAATTTTGTCACTTTTGAAAAATATCCTCACTTTTGAAAAATATCCTCAATTTTGAAAAATATCCTCACTTTTGAAAAATATCCTCACTTTTTTGAAAAATATCTTCACTTTGTTAAAATACCTTACTTTTGAAAAATATCCTCACTTTAGTAAAATATCCTCACTTTGTTAAAATACCTTACTTTTGAAAAATATCCTCACTTTTGAAAAATATCATCTTTGAAAAATTTTTAAAAAATATCCTAAAAATTTTTTTGAAAAATATCCTCACTTTCTAAAAATATCCTCACTTTCAAAAAATTTCCTCAATTTAGTAAAATATCTACAATTTTGAAAATTATCCTCACTTTTAAAAAATATCCTCGCTTTTGAAAAATATCCTCACTTTTGTAAAATATCCTCACTTTTGAAAAATATCCTCACTTTTGTAAAATATCCTCACTTTGTTCAAATACCTCACTTTGGAAAATATCCTCACTTTTGAAAAATATCCTCACTTTTGAAAAATATCCTCACTTTTGAAAAATATCCTCACTTTTTAAAAATATCTACACTTTTGAAAAATATCACTTTTGAAAAATATCCTCACTTTTGAAAAATATCCTCACTTTTGAAAAATATCCTCAAAAAATATCCTCACTTTTGAAAAATATCCTCACTTTTGAAAAATATCTTTTGAAAAATATCCTCACTTTTGAAAAATATCCTCACTTTTGAAAAATATCCTCACTTTTGAAAAATATCCTCACTTTTGAAAAATATCCTCACTTTGAAAAATATCCTCACTTTTGAAAAATATCCTCACTTTTGAAAAATATCCTAACTTTTGAAAAATATCCTCACTTTTTTGAAAAATATCCTCACTTTTGAAAAATATCCTCGCTTTTGAAAAATATCCTCACTTTTGAAAAATATCCTCACTTTTGAAAAATATCCTCACTTTTGAAAAATATCCTCACTTTTGAAAAATATCCTCACTTTGGTAAAATATCCTCACTTTTGAAAAATATCCTCACTTTTGAAAAATATCCTCACTTTTGAAAAATATCCTCACTTTTGAAAAATATCCTCACTTTTGAAAAATATCCTCACTTTTTGAAAAATATCCTCACTTTTGAAAAATATCCTCACTTTTGAAAAATATCCTCACTTTTGAAAAATATCCTCACTTTTGAAAAATATCCTCACTTTTGAAAAATATCCTCACTTTTGAAAAATATCCTCACTTTTTAAAAATATCCTCACTTTTGAAAAATATCCTCACTTTTGAAAAATATCCTCACTTTTGAAAAATATCCTCACTTTTGAAAAATATCCTCACTTTTGAAAAATATCTTCACTTTTGAAAAATATCCTCACTTTTGAAAAATATCCTCACTTTTGAAAAATATCCTCACTTTTGAAAAATATCCTCACTTTTGAAAATATCCTCACTTTTGAAAAATATCCTCACTTTTGAAAAATATCCTCACTTTTGAAAAATATCCTCACTTTTGAAAAATATCCTCACTTTTGAAAAATATCCTCACTTTTGAAAAATATCCTCACTTTTGAAAAATATCCTCACTTTTGAAAAATATCCTCACTTTTGAAAAATATCCTCACTTTCGAAAAATATCCTCACTTTTGAAAAATATCCTCACTTTTTTAAAAATATCCTCACTTTTGAAAAATATCCACTTTTGAAAAATATCCTCACTTTTGAAAAATATCCTCACTTTTGAAAAATATCCTCACTTTTGAAAAATATCTCACTTTTTGAAAAATATCCTCACTTTTGAAAAATATCCTCACTTTTGAAAAATATCCTCACTTTTTTGAAAATATCCTCACTTTTGAAAAATATCCTCACTTTTGAAAAATATCCTCACTTTTGAAAAATATCCTCACTTTTTAAAAATATCTTCACTTTTGAAAAATATCCTCACTTTTGAAAAATATCCTCACTTTTGAAAAATATCCTCACTTTTGAAAAATATCCTCACTTTGGAAAATATCCTCACTTTTGAAAAATATCATCACTTTTGAAAAATATCCTCACTTTTGAAAAATATCCTCACTTTAGTAAAATATCTACATTTTTGAAAAATATCTAAAAATATCCTCACTTTTGAAAAATATCCTCACTTTTTAAAAATATCCTCACTTTTTTGAAAAATATCCTCACTTTTGAAAAATATCCTCATTTTGAAAAATATCCTCACTTTTGAAAAATATCCTCACTTTTGAAAAATATCCTCACTTTTGAAAAATATCCTCACTTTTGAAAAATATCCTCACTTTTGAAAAATATCCTCACTTTTGAAAAATATCCTCACTTTTGAAAAATATCCTCACTTTTGAAAAATATCCTTACTTTTGAAAAATATCCTCACTTTTGAAAAATATCCTCACTTTCTAAAAATATCCTCACTTTTGAAAAATATCTACACTTTTGAAAATATCCTCACTTTGAAAAATATCCTCACTTTTGAAAAATATCCTCACCTAAAATATCCTCACTTTGTAAAAATATCCTTACTTTTTTGAAAAATATCCTCACTTTTGAAAAATATCCTCACTTTTGAAAATATCCTCACTTTTGAAAAATATCCTTACTTTTGAAAAATATCCTCACTTTTGAAAAATATTTGAAAAATATCCTCACTTTGTTAAAAATACCTTATTTTTGAAAAAATATCTTCACTTTTTAAAAAATATCCACACTTTTGAAAAATATCCTCACTTTTGAAAAATATCCTCACTTTTGAAAAATATCCTCACTTTGTTAAAATACCTTACTTTTGAAAAATACCTTACTTTTGAAAAATATCCTCACTTTTGAAAAATATCCTCACTTTTGAAAAATATCCTTCAATTTGGAAAAATACCTTACTTTTGAAAAATATCCTCAATTTTGGAAAATATCATTTTGAAAAAAAATATCCTCATTTTGAAAAAATCCTCACTTTTGAAAAATATCCACACTTTGTTAAAATATCCTCACTTTTGAAAAATATCCTCGCTTTTTGAAAAATATCGCTCAATTTTGAAAAATATCCTCACTTTTGAAAAATATCATCACTTTTTAAAATATCCTTACTTTTGAAAAATATCCTCGCTTTGAAAAATATCGTCAATTTTGAAAAATATCCTCACTTTTGAAAAATATCGTCAATTTTGAAAAATATCCTCGCTTTTGAAAAATATCCTCCCATTTGAAAAATATCG
>NW_026551554.1:0-1611 GCF_027596085.1 Anoplopoma fimbria | reverse complement strand
TACTATCTCTTTTACCATACTACTCTGGTTTGGGTCCTACCTCACAGAGAGATTATTCAAAGAGGCTTTGCAAGGACAGCGGCAAAAAGTTACTCTCTTTCCACTAGGGTCCCACAAGGTTATGTGCTTGGTCCTCTTCTCAATATACACCACCGCATTTGGTGCGATTGTCTGCCCAGATGGTTTTCTCAGCACTGCTATGCTGGTGATACACAACTCTATTTGTTGTTCCTGCCAGACGGTCCGATTATCACTGCCTCACACCAACAGTTCTTGGTGACGTAAAGACGCTGTTTAATGCTCTGGTAGTGATCTGTCAATCGCAAGGTAGACCGCCCTAAAGAGTACCAGCTTTATGGTCTATTTTACAATAAATTAAGATAAGATAAGATAATCCTTTATTAGTCCCGCAGCGGGGAAATTTACAAAATTGACTTGCAACACTTGTAACTAGAGATTGAGATCATAAACTCATGTTTACAGTGTTAACTGGGGTGATAAATCAAGTGAAAAGTAGGGTCATTTTCTCATAGACTTCCATACAATCTGACTTATTTTTGCAACCAGAGGAGTTACCCCCTCTTGGCCAGTCAAGAGAATGCAAGTTTATGACACTTCCGCATTGGCTTCACTTTTCAGAGCCGGAGGTGGCCGCTTTTTTGTAGTATATAATCAGAAAGATCAGGTGATATCTAACTGAGTATGCCATTTAACTCCTTGTACAGGCACTGGTCATCTCTGGCCTTGACTACTGCAATGACCATCTGGCAGAGTGCCAGCATACACAGAAAAAACATTGCAAATCATCAAAAATGCAGCAACCTGTCAGGTCTTTAATCTTCACAAAAACAGCTCATATTGCTCCACTTTTCATTACTTTACACTGGCTCCCTGTTGCTGCATTAAGTTCAAGTCACTAATGCTCGCTGACAGTAGCCACCAGTACAACACCCACCTACCGAAACTCCCTCATTCAGGTTTCTGAGTCTTCTAGTTCACTGCTTATCACACTGCCATGACTATAGTGAACTATATATGGTCAGAAGTCTCCTTTTCTGTTAACAAAGAATTGCTTGCAGACCTACCTTTTCCGAGAGTACTTACTCATTGAATATCTCTAATTCTCTCTATGTCTGTCTCTCAGTCCTTCTCTAGCTCTTTCTATAAATAGTAATTTACTTGGCACATGCAATTTATATTAATTCATGTATCTGCTACCATGGTGTCACTCGTGTCAGATGGAATGTGGAACTCAGCATTGACATATCTAAATCAAATCTATATCCACCCAAAACAGTCAAATGTCTTCTCAATGATTGGTGGTATGGTTAGAAAAATTGCTGTGCTCATTGTTACAGCTTATCCCAGTGTGTATAACTTCAGGGCTGCACAGCACTCTTCTAAAACACACTTCACTTCATTTGATGACTTGATGGCGTGGAGGAGATCGCTGTTGGACAAGTGTTCAATTCGATTGAGCATAATATCTGATTCACTTAATTTACATACTCATCAAACCATTCAGTGAGCCATTGTGTCCTTTACAGAAACATCAGCATTTGCTTTGTTTCTGCCAGTCGTCTTTTTCAGCTGTTTTCTTAAATATTGTCA
>NW_026551553.1:0-3902 GCF_027596085.1 Anoplopoma fimbria | reverse complement strand
GGGCTATTCAACCTCCTTAACAAGTGGGCCAAAAAGGAAAACCGCTGGTGGTTCATGGGCCACACATACAAAACTTATGTCAATTAATCGCTACAAATAAATCGTACTTAAAGCAGTGTTAACTTAATAGATGTAATTCAAATGGAGATAAACTTGTAAGACGCATTCCTTTCTTTTTCACTTAATTGCATCTTTATAACAATTCTTGATCTTACATGTTTTGGACATATTTTTAACAGCAATTTTTATTCAAACATATTTTTGGACACATTTATAAGTCCATTCTATCATTCTATCTAGTCCATTATAAGTCCATTCGCCTATTGAATTGGCGCATTTTCACCATCAACCTTCCTTTTTTGGCTTAGAAAGAGACATCTTGGAGCTGTTGTTAGCCTAGCTACAGTGAGTTTCTCCGTGGTCTGCAAGCATAAAATGCAATGTGACCTTGACCGGAGCCGCTGGCAGGTGCAGACAGAGCGGATGTAATCCTGTTGCCGTATAATTCTTTATATAATTCTTTCAGAACAATACATTATTTCTATTAAATATATAATTTATACCTTTTAATATATATATTTTTTTCATTCATTCTATCATATTGTTTCAATAAGTTTGCATTCGTATCATGTCTTACCCTTCAATACGTCTAATATATATTTGTATTTGCCTTTAGCTGATTGCTATTTTCTCCAGCGCTGACAATATATGTATTAGAGCGCTTCCTTCAGAATTTATTCTTAGCAAGATGGACATGCCTCTCATATAACAGCAGCATTTAATAACGAACTTAGTGTAAGGCTTCAAATTATTATATTGTTAGGAGAACATACAAATTTGACAACAAACTGCATAATTGTTAACATAAAACACTTCCACAACACTTGATCCAAACCAGTCAGTTTTCTAGAGCAGTTATTCCACTGAAACTGTACTGTTGTCACAAACCCTTTGGTCAGTTAGACGCGATGCCCAAGCATCAGTTTTCACCTTGCTGGACCTGCCAGCAGCCTTTGAAACAGTAAACCATACTATCTCTTTTACCATACTACTCTGGTTTGGGTCCTACCTCACAGAGAGATTATTCAAAAGAGGCTTTGCAAGGACAGCGGCAAAAAGTTACTCTCTTTCCACTAGGGTCCCACAAGGTTATGTGCTTGGTCCTCTTCTCAATATACACCACCGCATTTGGTGCGATTGTCTGCCCAGATGGTTTTCTCAGCACTGCTATGCTGGTGATACACAACTCTATTTGTTGTTCCTGCCAGACGGTCCGATTATCACTGCCTCACACCAACAGTTCTTGGTGACATGAAAACAGCTGTTTAATGCTCTGGTAGTGATCTGTCAATCGCAAGGTAGACCGCCCTAAAAGAGTACCAGCTTTATGAATAAGAACCTGACTGATCATTTATGGACAACACAACATTTGGCGACGAGGATGGGATAGTTTGCTATGAAGTCGAAGGCAACAAGACGACACGGATTTCACGTCTAATACGCCGGGGAAACGCAGACTGAACCACGAGTGACCACCATGTCGCAGGAGGGACAACAGGCTGCTGCTGCACCAGTGCCGCCGGCGCCTGCTTTCCACGCTCAACTAGCCCCGCCAGTCCCATTGAACCTGGGAGCATCGGACTTGTATACGGAATATACGTTATGGAAGGACTCGTACAATTTCTTCGAAGTTGCGAGTGGGACTGTCAGTGCACAGGACGCGGTCAGAAGAGCCACGTTTCTGCATTGCATTGGTGCGCCGACCCAGAGGATTTTCGCTAATCTACCCGGAGACAAAGGTACGCACGCGCAGGCTGTTGCTGCCCTGGATGTATACTTTACGCCACGGAGAAATGTGGTTTTGGAAAGACACAAGTTTAGACAAAGAGCTCAGTTTCCCGACGAGTCGGTTGATGCTTTTGTGAATGGACTGCGGGAACTAGCGAAATCGTGCGACTTCGGCGCACTGGAGAATGACATGATCAGGGATCAGATTGTGGAGAAATGTGCGATGAAGAGGCTGCGTGACAAACTGTTACAGGAGGATGGACTGGTTTTAGACAAAGCATTGTCAACTGCAAGAGCTTTTGAAGCTGCGCAGACGGAGTCTAGATTATTTTCGGAGGCCAGTGATCACAGAGCCCGGGACAATCAGGTTCACTTCACGACGAGGAGGAGTCGCGGGTGACGACACGAAAATGAAACCTAAAGCACACGGAAGAAGCGAAAGCAGAAATGATGACGGTGAGCATGACAACAGCGACACCAAGTGTTTCAGATGTGGAATGTCGTCCCACAGAGAAGATGAATGTCGAGCTCGGACTGCTACTTGTTTGTACTGTAAAAAAACTGGACATTATGCAAGAGTGTGTAGGAAGAAAATATTTGCACAGGGAGGGAAGAATAGTGACAGAAATAGGGATGAAGAAAAGCCCAAATCAATCAGCCGCTCCAGAACGATCAACCCCTCCAACCACTTGACTTACCACCGAGACCTTGGACGAAGTTAGGTATCGATCTAGTAGAGTCCCTATCCAGAGGCTAAGTTCATATTGACTGTGATTGACTACTATACCTCATTTCCAGAGGGAGCTGTGGTGATATCTGACATATCATCAGCAACTGTCATTACAGAAATGACAAAGATCTTTTCTCGATTCGGATTCCCCCTAGAGGTCGTGACGGATAATGGCAGGCAGTTTGTGGGACAGCTTTTTGAGTCGTTCCTCAAGACGTGTGGAGTCAAACACATTCGTGCATCTCCATATTATCCGAAATCGAATGGGAAAATTGAGAGATTTCACCCGATACCTAAAGAAAGCCTTCAGAGCGGCGAGTGTGAAGGAAAGGTGTGGGGGAGGGAGCTTCCTAAGATTCAGTGGCATATCGTTCAACGCCACTGGGCGTCGGGGGAGACACCAGCTATGCTGATGTTTGGACGAGAACATTCGTACAAAGATTCCAGACGTGGAGAAGGGAGATGACTTATATCACACAACAGAAAGAAGACAAATGACATCCGACACCATCACCAGAGTACAGAACCAAAATGAAACAGTACGCTGACCAGAAGAGAAGAGAGGCGAAGGAACACAACTTTGAAGTTGGTGACGTTGTGTACATTGCTAGTATGGAGAACGGAAAGCTGGATTCCATATTCAGAGACACTCGCTATGTGTTACTCAAAAACACATCGGACAATTCTTTCGAACTGATTAACACAGAAGATGGATCAAAGGTCATCAGGAATGTCAAACATCTGCGCCACACTCCAGTGGTAATGGACTTTGATGTTCGAGCCAACCGAGGCTCGGGTTCTCAATGACAATCTGGACATGGAGTTCGCTCAGATCACTCCAGCAGTCGAGATTCCACCTGAACCCGACTCTGCCCCTGTTCCAGAATGGCAGGTTGTCACTACCAGGCGTGGCAGGGTTGTTAGAAAGCCCGCACGTTACAGGGACACTTAGTAACTGTAAAGTGACTTAGTAAAAAAAAAGAAAGTTATGTTCAACTGTAATAATCATCATATTGAATCTGTTAATGAAAAAAAAAAAAAAAAAAAAAAAAAAAAAAAAAAAAAAAAAAAAAAAAAAAGAGTTGTGAACATTACAGTACAGTGTTATTGTAGGCAACAGTAATAGACAGTTAGTCACAAGGGATTTAATTTGATTGTTTGTAATGAAACCCTTTTATGTTGAAGTAGTACTTTAATTCTAAACAAGGGAGGGATGTAGTATAGTATCTTAGCTACTGGAGATAGCGCGAGATGCGGGAGGAGATCGCGGGATGCGGAGAGACAGATAGACACGCTAGACTGAGAGCAGGGACATGGTGATTATAATGTGTTAATAAATCGAGTTAATAAGAACCTGACTGATCATTTATGGACAACACAACAG
>NW_026551551.1:0-772 GCF_027596085.1 Anoplopoma fimbria | reverse complement strand
TATTTTACAAAGTGAGATATTTTTCAAAAGTGAGGATATTTTTCAAAAGTGAGGATATTTTTCTAAAGTGAGGATATTTTTCAAAAGTGAGGATATTTTTCAAAAGTGAGGATATTTTACCAAATAGAAGATATTTTTCAAAAGTGAGGATATTTTTCAAAAGTGAGGATATTTTTCAAAAGTGAGGATATTTTTCAAAAGTGTAGGATATTTTTACTAAAGTGAGGATATTTTACCAAATTGAGGATATTTTTCAAAAGTGAGGATATTTTTCAAAAGTGTAGATATTTTTCAAAAGTGAGGATATTTTTCAAAAGTGTAGATATTTTACTAAAGTGAGGATATTTTACCAAAGTGAGGATATTTTTCAAAAGTGAGGATATTTTTCAAAAGTGAGGATATTTTTCAAAAGTGAGGATATTTTTCAAAAGTGAGGATATTTTTCAAAAGTGTAGATATTTTTAGAAAGTGAGGATATTTTTCAAAGGTGAGGATATTTTTCAAAAGTGAGGATATTTTTCAAAAGTGAGGATATTTTTCAAAAGTGAGGATATTTTTCAAAAGTGAGGATATTTTTCAAAAGTGAGGATATTTTACCAAATTGAGGATATTTTTCAAAAGTGAGGATATTTTTCAAAGTGAGGATATTTTTCAAAAGTGAGGATATTTTTCAAATATTTTTCAAAAGGGATGATATTTTTCAAAAGTGAGGATATTTTTCAAAAGTGAGGATATTTTTCAAAAGTGTAGATATTTTTCTAAAGTGAGGATA
>NW_026551550.1:0-504 GCF_027596085.1 Anoplopoma fimbria | reverse complement strand
TCCACTGAAAAAGCAGCAGCGCCCTCTGCTTTTTGTAAAGAGGAGTGAAAAAGCTTACAGCACCTGGTATTCCCAGGCGGTCTCCCATCCAAGTACTGACCAGGCCCGACCCTGCTTAGCTTCCGAGATCAGACGAGATCGGGCGTGTTCAGGTGGTATGGCCGTAAGCAAATATTGTGCCTACCAAAGGGGCCTTTTAAAGATACTATATCACCACGCTTTGCTCTGTCGTCTATACAGGAGCGCCTGCAGATTTCCAGACACACTCACAGCTTTAAATGTCAAATCAGAATGTACAAAGTGGCTATAAGGATCACAAATGTAGTGCAGTAAAAATATTAATATTTACTGTTGAAATGTAGAATACGTTAGCATAAAATTGAAAAGAAAATGATCGATGAGCTTAGGAATGATGAAAGCCATCATTTAACTGGATTTGTGTCATTTCTATACCGGCAAGTCATGATCTAGCTATTTCCTTCCCACCCTGTCGGTGTCCACTGA
>NW_026551549.1:0-6664 GCF_027596085.1 Anoplopoma fimbria | reverse complement strand
TATGAAGTGTTGCCAAATATGTTACCCAGTCTGAGCTTCATTGTACAAATGTGGGAACAACAGATAAGTGATACGTTCATACTTGTGTAGATGGTGTTTGTTATATTTAAAGAAACAATGAAAGAAAAAAAGGACTTTGTCCGTTATAACATGCAACAAATGACCCCAGCCAGTGTTGAACCAGAGATATGTCAGTTTCATTACACTCTCACTATACATTATGTTATATTGTATAGTATTATAGATAATACATTATGTGAAATTCAGTTAAAAGCATTTGTGTTTGTTCTCATACAGGACAGAGAAGGACAAGAATCTTCCGAGTCCGTATCTCGTCGTTGAAAGTGGCGGTTGGGTAATAGTGAGAAACAGCATGATGGTGGTCAGCACATGCAAGATGCAAATTTACAAATTTCCCTTCGATGTTCAGAGCTGCAACCTCTCTTTCAAGTCCGTCATACATTCTGGTGAGCCGGCTCCCTGTGGTGTTTAAAAAATGTATAAATTCCCATGCGTTGTTTATGTGTTCTCATGTCTGTTTGAGTATTAATATGTGTGCCATACAATTCTCTGTTAACCTGCAAGGAAATTGTTTTTTTATCTCCCACCACAGCTAAGGATATAAAGCTTATTCAATTCGAAGAATCCTCGTGGAACGAAGACTGGTCTCGCAAGAAGATGCAGACCCAGTCAGAGTGGCTGTTCTTGGACATGACCATCAACAACAAAACTGTTGACAATTTTGGCTTCAATCAAAGCATATTAGTTTACACTGTAAGTATCTCTGGATACAGACACACAGAGAAGGGGAAAGTATAAGTTCAATTTTCCACCCGTGTGTCTCAAGTTCACACAAGTATTTTACCGATGTATTTCCACATTGTGAGTCTTAATATAGGTATGTGATTGGCAACTGTCCAAATAGCAGGAAAATATGCAGAGTGTCCGCTTCCTACCACGCTCTGATCGTATACCACCCTCATATATTATATTGACAATTGTTTATTGAACTGGTGCAACTTTCAAGAAGCATTCATTCTATATCTCGCACCACGCAGAGGGCTCAATATTAAGCTTTTTCAGTCTGTTCAAAGGCTTCAAGTTTTTATTGATTCACCAATTTGCTTCAAAGGCTTCAAGTTTTTTTTGATTCACCAATTTGCTATTTCAAAAAGACAAAGACAATGCATCTTCTCTAGGTTTTGTGTTTTTTTCACCACTTTTGGTCAAGTAACACTAATGTGTCCCAACTTTTGGTCAAGTTGGGACACATTACCTTGTGGTTTTTCTTGTTGTGTATAACATACCTATACCTCGGTTTAGCATTTGACATTTAAAACTAAACTGACCCTTGAACATCATTTCACAGATTACCATGAAGAGGCGGTCCGCCCTCTACATCGTCAACTTCCTGCTACCGATCCTGTTCTTCTTGTTTCTGGACTTGGCCTCCTTCATGATCTCAGAAAGGGGGGGGGAGAAGCTCAGCTTCAAGGTCACTGTGCTGCTTGCCGTCACCGTGATGCAGCTTATTCTCAATGACATTCTGCCTTCCTCTTCAGACAGGATTCCTCTTATAGGTAAAGAAGCTCTGAATCATTTCTTTATTGGACTGCACTTCTTATGAACAATGTGCGGTTATTTGTTCACAGAAATGATGCTCTCTTTTCCCCTCAGCGGTCTACTGCATTGGGAGTTTTTCTTTGATGATGCTGAGCCTCCTGGAGACAATGTTAGTGACGCATCTGATGGATAAAGACTCTGCATCTCAAGACAACGAGGTAGATAAAGACCAAAGACTGAGTGAGGAATGTGGAGACAAATATGGGAAAGTCAGCTTCCACAACAGTTTTAGCTTTTTTTTCACGACCAAATTAAGTAACTTCATATGTTTATCTCCTCATAATGTACAATAAGCTGCCGATCTGGTTTGTTTTATTCCTCCCTTGTCAGACGTCGCTCAGAAACCTGTGAATAGAAAACAGTATAGTGAGCCCAAATTTAGTTTTGTTTGTAAGAAGATCAACAAATTATATCTTTGATTTAATCATATATGAGATTTTGTTGCCAATGAAAAAGTTGGGATAAAACCCTCTAAGTTTATACGTTTCATGATTATAATGGATGACACTGGATGTGCATCTTATTACCGATGTGCCTACTTGTATTGGGGCTTATAAGGTTGAAAAACCCCGTCATGGGTAGTTAGTTTTCATATTTTAACAAACACAAAAATGTGAATTTCAACTGCAGCAGCCGTATTAATATATTCACAATATTTAATCCGGGTTTATTTAACTCATTTTTCAGGGTAGCAGCAGCCAACTGACGGAGGAGTCCTTTGACTCTGACAAGATCTCAGATGAGCTGAGTGAGGCGGTGAAAACACTGACTCTGCTCCTCCACAGCAGGAAGGAAGAAACGAAGCCTGGCTACTGGACCAGAGTGGCTAAAATAATCAACAAAGTTTTCTTCATTTTATATAACACAGCTACCATTGTGTTTTTATGTTGTCTGTTTTCCAAATGGATGGGTGCAGAACATTAATGCTAATCCATATGATGACTGACAGCAAGTCATGCTGCAGGTCAGTTTGTGCAAAGGCCGAGGCAAAGCTTCACAAATCTTGAACTCCCACCTGGCCTTGATGAACCTAATCTTAACTATCCGTTTCTTGTTCTTCTGCCGTAGCAAAGCTCATGATCAAAGGTGTATTTGCATGTTCAGGTAGTTTTTAATCATTCAGTGGAATTGCAACTATAATCTCTATTTGCATGACAAACATCGCATGCAGTCTTACACAAATATATCTTAACTATACTACTAAATGGGCAATCCTTGTAATCCACCCAAAAAACATATGTACAATTTTGTATTTAAACTATTTAAACAATAAAGCATCTATAATAATCTGAAACTGTAAAATATGTTTTCCTTATGGGTTTAGTATGCTCATGTTATCTTTCTGTGGTGTTCTTTCTCTATCTCTATCTGAAATAAATACATTCCTTTTCTATGCTTTCTATACTATACAAAGCATAATAATATATTAAATAAATAATAATAATTTATAATAGTATCAGATTATGTGTAATGTAAAAACAATAAAAATCTTTTTCCAAGTCCACGGACTGAGCTGGGAAAGAAAATGTTTATGTACTCTGCTCCCCTCCCTTTAAAACAAAAAGTTTGATCTCTTTGCCGGATTTTAAAGCTCATATAAGCACAATGATGAATAAATCGGTTGGTACTTGTCACTGTGTGTACATATTTCAATATTTCGACATGTTTATGTATTTATTCTATATTTTCTAGTGTTTCGCTCTGAACCACTGCATCAGATATTAAAAGATATAAGAAATACTGAGATGAAATAGAACTTTATAAAATTTGTTTTGCAGTAGTAAAGAGCAGAAAAGAGCGAGAATACAGTGCACATTTAAAATATACATAAAATGCAAATCCAAAGTATACACAATGCCATAAATATATACTGGTTAATTATATCTACAATAAGTGGCATGTTTTATTTATTTATTGGTTTATTTGGTAGGGACAGAGTACATTAATACAAAATTGCTTTAAATGCACCAGAGTTAGTCAAGAGGCAATTTTTTAACAGTCGTCCTGAGACAGATGTTACAAAGTCAAACCCTGAAAACAGAATATAACATTAAAACTACAAAGTTATGCATTTGTGAGCCTTTAAAAAACTTGCAGAAACAATAAAACAAGGGTGAATATTAATCTAAGCAGTAACATCATTCAGGCATCATTTACACATGCAACAACCAGCTCTGTCTGCCATCCCAGTAGACCACAAAACAAAACACTGATACATATGTGCAATACAAATACACTGTGCAATACTATAACTATAATTATTCTGTCTGTATTTATAAGATTTTTTTTTTCTTTAGTGATTGTGGATTTTTTTTTTCTTACTTACCGGTATATGTATATATTTAAATTTTCAAGTTCTTATTTTTAAGATCTTAAGTTGATGCCACGAAGGCTGCAATATCATCTATTATCTTTATTTAATGTTTTATTTTCTTTATTTAATGTTTCATTCTCTTTATTTAATGTTTCATTATCTTTATTTAATGTTTTATTATCTTTACAATTTTCTTATCTTTATTTAATGTTTTATTCTCTTTATTTAATGTTTTATTTTCTTTATTTAATGTTTTATTTTCTTTGTTTAATGTTTTATTCTCTTTATTTAATGTTTTATTTTCTTTATTTAATGTTTCATTATTTTCTTTATTTAATGTTTTATTCTCTTTATTTAATGTTTTATTATCTTTATTTAATGTTTTATTCTCTTTATTTAATGTTTTATTATCTTTATTTAATGTTTCATTTAATGTTTTAGTTTCTTTATTTAATGTTTTATTCTCTTTATTTAATGTTTTATTATCTTTATTTAATGTTTCATTCTCTTTATTTAATCTTTTATTCTCTTTATTTAATGTTTTATTCTATTTATTTAATGTTTTATTCTATTTAATTAATGTTTTGTGTTTGTCACAGTCGCGGTGCAGTGACGTAATGATGTTTTCACGGATGTTTCACTGGACGGCTCATCCTCCTGTATACCGGTGTGCCGGTGTGCCGGCTCAACCTCCGGCTCAACCTCCTCTAGCTAGCAGAGCTAGCAGAGCTAGCTAGAGGAGGTTGAGCCGCCTCCTCTAGCCGTCCCGGTAGAATCCCGGTGACCCGGTGACCCGGTTCGTTCACCGGCGATCACCGCGCATTGCATGCCGGGTAGTTTTGTTTCTTTTTTTGGAAGTGAAAGATTTGACCTGTATATATACCGGAATCCCAGCATGCATTGCGCCACCACATGGCTTCGCTAAATAACGTTAAATAAACGTGTTTTTACTACAATAACTTTCTGACTCACTATAATTTATCAGTGTGTCTTTGTGTGTTTGCAAATTATGTGGTTTGAGTGTTTTTTTTTGTGTAAGTAAGATTGACAGAGAACCGTCACCTAAAGTAGTTCTGCCGAGAACCTGGTCGTTCTCAGTGAGGTTCTGCAGGTAGATCTCTTGGTTCTCTTCAGATCGCATAAATCTTTCGCCTTTTACTAAAGATTTCCGTGGAGAGGACCAATAAGAGTATAACTCAATTTTTTGATGCTCTGCGCATGCAGGGCTTTCTTTACATGTTTAAAAAAAAATCAAAAAAAACATTCAATTCCTGTTATTGCCTAGGACCTTAATTGTCTATATAATATATAATACATTGTGTAGTGTGTGATGTATTGTATTCTGTAATCAGAGGCCCTGCAGTATGTAAAATAATTATTAAATAACATATAACAGTTGTATTTCCATGCACCAGAAACACACATTATTTATTGGACAACAACATTCACATTACATTACATTACATTACATTACAGTCATTTAGCAGACGCTTTTATCTAAAGCGACTTACAGGAAGTGTATTCAACATAGGTATTCAAGAGAACTACTAGTCACCAGAAGTCATAAGTGCATCTCCTTTCTTAAACAAGCATCTAAAAGCATAAACCAGAGCAAAAGTATAGTGCAGAGGCAAATTACTACGAAAACAATAATTGCAACAGACTAATACGAATATAATAAGTGCAACAAACTACTACGAATAAGATAAGATAGATAAGATAATCCTTTATTAGTCCCGCACGGGAAATTTGCAATAGGATAAGTGCAGTAAACGAATACGAATTCAATAAGTGCTACGAGGAAGGCTCATGATGTCTTGTATTCTGTAATCAGAGGCCCTGCAGTATGTAAATTAATTACAATTAACATTTAACAGTTGTATTTCCATGCACCAGAAACACACATTCTTTATTGGACAACAACATGGGCTTATTTCGTGTACAGTATTTATTTAGTACACTGTGTTTTTTGGTTAAACACTCATCCTTATCTAGTTGTCCCTTTTTTAAATCCAGGCAGAGACTTGATTTATGTTCAGATTGCAGATCTCTCTTTAATATTGAAGTTCCCCAGACTGGTGGAAAAGTACATTAACTCAAGTTGTGAAGTATAATATTGAGGTACCGTATTTTCCGCACTATAGGGCGCACTGGATTATAAGGCGCACTGTCAATGAATGGTCTATTTTCGATCTTTTTTCATATATAAGGCGACCGGACTATAAGGCGCATTAAGCGAAACAAAACAGTCAGTCAGTCAAACTTCCTCCACTTCCGTACCATTGATTCATTAACGTTGAATTCTCTCGCAGCTGCTCTATTCCCATGTTCTACTGCGTGACTGACAGCCTTGAGTGTTCAGTCCGCGTCGTCAGCGTGTCTCTTGACAGCAGCCATGTTGGTCCTTATACACACACACCTGTGATGTGATGGTGAACCTTATACACACACACTGTGATGTGATGGTGAACCTTATACACTGTGATGTGATGGTGAACCTTATACACACACACTGTGATGTGATGTGATGAACCTTATACACACACACTGTGATGTGATGGTGAACCTTATACACATGTGATGGTGAACACACACACACTGTGATGTGATGGTGAACCTTATACACACACACTGTGATGTGATGGTGAACCTTATACACACACAATGTGATGGTGAACCTGTAATGTGATGGTGAACCTTATACACACACACTGTGATGTGATGGTG
>NW_026551548.1:0-5123 GCF_027596085.1 Anoplopoma fimbria | reverse complement strand
AGTCTGAGCTTCATTGTACAAATGTGGGAACAACAGATAAGTGATACGTTCATACTTGTGTAGATGGTGTTTGTTATATTTAAAGAAACAATGAAAGAAAAAAGGACTTTGTCCGTTATAACATGCAACAAATGACCCCAGCCAGTGTTGAACCAGAGATATGTCAGTTTCATTACACTCTCACTATACATTATGTTATATTGTATAGTATTATAGATAATACATTATGTGAAATTCAGTTAAAAGCATTTGTGTTTGTTCTCATACAGGACAGAGAAGGACAAGAATCTTCCGAGTCCGTATCTCGTCGTTGAAAGTGGCGGTTGGGTAATAGTGAGAAACAGCATGATGGTGGTCAGCACATGCAAGATGCAAATTTACAAATTTCCCTTCGATGTTCAGAGCTGCAACCTCTCTTTCAAGTCCGTCATACATTCTGGTGAGCCGGCTACCAGTGGTGTTTAAAAAATGTATAAATTCCCATGCGTTGTTTATGTGTTCTCATGTCTGTTTGAGTATTAATATGTGTGCCATACAATTCTCTGTTAACCTGCAAGGAAATTGTTTTTTTATCTCCCACCACAGCTAAGGATATAAAGCTTATTCAATTCGAAGAATCCTCGTGGAACGAAGACTGGTCTCGCAAGAAGATGCAGACCCAGTCAGAGTGGCTGTTCTTGGACATGACCATCAACAACAAAACTGTTGACAATTTTGGCTTCAATCAAAGCATATTAGTTTACACTGTAAGTATCTCTGGATACAGACACACAGAGAAGGGGAAAGTATACGTTCAATTTTCCACCCGTGTGTCTCAAGTTCACACAAGTATTTTACCGATGTATTTCCACATTGTGAGTCTTAATATAGGTATGTGATTGGCAACTGTCCAAATAGCAGGAAAATATGCAGAGTGTCCGCTTCCTACCACGCTCTGATCGTATACCACCCTCATATATTATATTGACAATTGTTTATTGAACTGGTGCAACTTTCAAGAAGCATTCATTCTATATCTCGCACCACGCAGAGGGCTCAATATTAAGCTTTTTCATGTTCAAAGGCTTCAAGTTTTTTTGATTCACCAATTTGCTATTTCAAAAAAAAAAGCACAAAGACAATGCATCTTCTCTAGGTTTTGTGCTTTTTTCACCACTTTTGGTCAAGTAACACTAATGTGTCCCAACTTTTGGTCAAGTTGGGACACATTACCTTGTGGTTTTTCTTGTTGTGTATAACATACCTATACCTCGGTTTAGCATTTGACATTTAAAACTAAACTGACCCTTGAACATCATTTCACAGATTACCATGAAGAGGCGGTCCGCCCTCTACATCGTCAACTTCCTGCTACCGATCCTGTTCTTCTTGTTTCTGGACTTGGCCTCCTTCATGATCTCAGAAAGGGGGGGGGAGAAGCTCAGCTTCAAGGTCACTGTGCTGCTTGCCGTCACCGTGATGCAGCTTATTCTCAATGACATTCTGCCTTCCTCTTCAGACAGGATTCCTCTTATAGGTAAAGAAGCTCTGAATCATTTCTTTATTGGACTGCACTTCTTATGAACAATGTGCGGTTATTTGTTCTCAGAAATGATGCTCTCTTTTCCCCTCAGCGGTCTACTGCATTGGGAGTTTTTCTTTGATGATGCTGAGCCTCCTGGAGACAATGTTAGTGACGTATCTGATGGATAAAGACTCTGCATCTCAAGACAATGAGGTAGATAAAGACCAAAGACTGAGTGAGGAATGTGGAGACAAATATGGGAAAGTCAGCTTCCACAACAGTTTTAGCTTTTTTTTCACGACCAAATTAAGTAACTTCATATGTTTATCTCCTCATAATGTACAATAAGCTGCCGATCTGGTTTGTTTTATTCCTCCCTTTTCAGACGTCGCTCAGAAACCTGTGAATAGAAAACAGTATAGTGAGCCCAAATTTAGTTTTGTTTGTAAGAAGATCAACAAATTATATCTTTGATTTAATCATATATGAGATTTTGTTGCCAATGAAAAAGTTGGGATAAAACCCTCTAAGTTTATACGTTTCATGATTATAATGGATGACACTGGATGTGCATCTTATTACCGATGTGCCTACTTGTATTGGGGCTTATAAGGTTGAAAAACCCCGTCATGGGTAGTTAGTTTTCATATTTTAACAAACACAAAAATGTGAATTTCAACTGCAGCAGCCGTATTAATATATTCACAATATTTAATCCGGGTTTATTTAACTTATTTTTCAGGGTAGCAGCAGCCAACTGACGGAGGAGTCCTTTGACTCTGACAAGATCTCAGATGAGCTGAGTGAGGCGGTGAAAACACTGACTCTGCTCCTCCACAGCAGGAAGGAAGAAACGAAGCCTGGCTACTGGACCAGAGTGGCTAAAATAATCAACAAAGTTTTCTTCATTTTATATATCACAGCTACCATTGTGTTTTTATGTTGTCTGTTTTCCAAATGGATGGGTGCAGAACATTAATGCTAATCCATATGATGACTGACAGCAAGTCATGCTGCAGGTCAGTTTGTGCAAAGGCCGAGGCAAAGCTTCACAAATCTTGAACTCCCACCTGGCCTTGATGAACCTAATCTTAACTATCCGTTTCTTGTTCTTCTGCCGTAGCAAAGCTCATGATCAAAGGTGTATTTGCATGTTCAGGTAGTTTTTAATCATTCAGTGGAATTGCAACTATAATCTCTATTTGCATGACAAACATCGCATGCAGTCTTACACAAATATATCTTAACTATACTACTAAATGGGCAATCCTTGTAATCCACCCAAAAAACATATGTACAATTTTGTATTTAAACTATTTAAACAATAAAGCATCTATAATAATCTGAAACTGTAAAATATGTTTTCCTTATGGGTTTAGTATGCTCATGTTATCTTTCTGTGGTGTTCTTTCTCTATCTCTATCTGAAATAAATACATTCCTTTTCTATGCTTTCTATACTATACAAAGCATAATAATATATTAAATAAATAATAATAATTTATAATAGTATCAGATTATGTGTAATGTAAAAACAATAAAAATCATTTTCCAAGTCCACGGACAGAGCTGGGAAAGAAAATGTTTATGTACTCTGCTCCCCTCCCTTTAAAACAAAAAGTTTGATCTCTTTGCCGGATTTTAAAGCTCATATAAGCACAATGATGAATAAATCGGTTGGTACTTGTCACTGTGTGTACATATTTCAATATTTCGACATGTTTATGTATTTATTCTATATTTTCTAGTGTTTCGCTCTGAACCACTGCATCAGATATTAAAAGATATAAGAAATACTGAGATGAAATAGAACTTTATAAAATTTGTTTTGCATTAGTAAAGAGCAGAAAAGAGCGAGAATACAGTGCACATTTAAAATATACATAAAATGCAAATCCAAAGTATACACAATGCCATAAATATATACTGGTTAATTATATCTACAATAAGTGGCATGTTTTATTTATTTATTGGTTTATTTGGTAGGGACAGAGTACATTAATACAAAATTGCTTTAAATGCACCAGAGTTAGTCAAGAGGCAATTTTTAACAGTCGTCCTGAGACAGATGTTACAAAGTCAAACCCTGAAAACAGAATATAACATTAAAACTACAAAGTTATGCATTTGTGAGCCTTTAAAAAACTTGCAGAAACAATAAAACAAGGGTGAATATTAATCTAAGCAGTAACATCATTCAGGCATCATTTACACATGCAACAACCAGCTCTGTCTGCCATCCCAGTAGACCACAAAACAAAACACTGATACATATGTGCAATACAAATACACTGTGCAATACTATAACTATAATTATTCTGTCTGTATTTATAAGATTTTTTTTTCTTTAGTTATTGTGGATTTTTTTTTCTTACTTACCGGTATATGTATATATTTAAATTTTCAAGTTCTTATTTTTAAGATCATCTATTATCTTTATTTAATGTTTTATTTTCTTTATTTAATGTTTCATTATCTTTATTTAATGTTTTATTCATTTATCTTTATTTAATGTTTTATTCTCTTTATTTAATGTGTTTTATTTAATCTTTAATGTTTTATTCTCTTTATTTAATGTTTCATTCTCTTTATTTAATGTTTTATTCTCTTTATTTAATGTTTTAGTTTCTTTATTTTTATTCTCTTTATTTAATGTTTTATTTTCTTTATTTAATGTTTCGTGTTTGTCATTATCAGTCGGGTGCAGTGACGTCATGTCATGATGTTTTCACGGATGTTTCACTGGACGGCTCATCCTCCTGTATACCGGTTACCGTGTTTTTCATGGTACCGGTACCGGTGGACCGGCCGGCTCAACCTCCTCTAGCTAGCATAGCTAGAGGAGGTTGAGCCGTCTGGGAGCTACAGTATGAGGAGGAGCCGTCCCGGTAGAATCCCGGTGACCGGGTTAGGTTCACCGCGATCACCGCGCATTGCATGCCGGGTAGATTATTTTTTTTTATTTTTTTAAAAACATTCAATAACTTTATTGAGACATTTGTTCATACATATAAAACACAATATATTTATATATATATATATATATGTTTTATTCTCTTTATTTAATTTTATTTACTTTATTTAATGTTTCTATTATCTTTATTTAATGTTTCATTATCTTTATTTAATGTTTTATTTTATTTAATGTTTCTTTATTTAATGTTTCGTTTAATTTGTTTCATTATCTTTATTTAATGCGGTGCAGTGATGATGTTTTCACGGATGTTTCACTGGACGGCTCATCCTCCTGTATACCGGTGTGCCGGATTACCGGTGTTTTTCACGGTACCGGTGGACCCGATCGGCTCAACCTCCTCTAGCTAGCAGAGCTAGCAGAGCTAGAGGAGGTTGAGCCGTCCGGGAGCTAGAGGAGCCGTCCCGGTAGAATCCCGGTGACCGGATCACCCGAATGGAAATAGGTTCGTTCACCGGCGATCACCGCGCATTGCATGCCGGGTAGTTTTTTTTTAAATAACTTTATTGAGACATTTGTTCATACATATAAAACACATTCTCTCGCAGCTGCTCTATTCCCATGTTCTACTGCGTGACTGACAGCCTTGAGTGTTCAGTCCGCGTCGTCAGCGTGTCTCTTGACAGGAGCCATGTTGGTCCTTATA
>NW_026551547.1:0-935 GCF_027596085.1 Anoplopoma fimbria | reverse complement strand
GGCCTTATATCGTCAAGACCTCATATTTCCACCTCCGCCGCATGTAAAATCAACACTGCCTCCCCCCTGCCGCTGAATCCCTCATCCATGCCTTCATCTCTCTCGCCTCGACTACTGCAACTCCCTCCTGGCATCTCCTCCATTCCCTCCATAGACTCCAAATGGTCCAAAACTCTGCTGCCCGCCTCCTCACCCACACCCGGTCCCGTGAACACATCACTCCCGTTCTCCACTCTCTCCACTGGCTCCCCATCAAGCAGCGCATCAACTTCAAAATACTCCTCCTCACCTTCAAAGCTCTTCACCACCTAGCCCCCCTACCTGTCTGACCTCCTCCTCCCCCACCGCCCCTCCCGAGCCACCCGTTCCTCCCTCCACTCTCACCCTGACTACACCAACATCCCGATTAAAAACTTTTGGCGACAGAGCATTCTCACGCACAGCACCCCCGACTCTGGAATTCCCTCCCCCAATCTGTTCGCCACTCTCCCTCACTCACAACATTCAAGTCCCGCCTCAAAACATACCTCTTCACCCAAGCCTATGATCTTCCTATCCCTAGCCACCATTACCCAACTGCCTACACTTCTACCCCTGTTACATCTCAATAACTCTGTTTTTTCTGCCTGTGCTGTGTATGCTTGTGTGTCCCCCCTTCTGTAATACCCCCCCCTGCCTGTAAATGTAAAATGTGTCCCCTGTCCCCCTGTCTGTAATTACCCCCCTATGACTTTGTAATCTGCGACTTTGGGTATCTGAAAAGCGCAATATAAAATAAAGATATTATTATTATTATTATTATTATCTACCACATTATATGAGGTTAAACTGCCGTAGCTGGGCCAACTTGCTACATAGGCTAAATCATCTTAATGTCATTGCCCCTCAGTATTTCAGCTGTTATCGATGAGTATTACAAATAGTTATAATAGCTT
>NW_026551546.1:0-2334 GCF_027596085.1 Anoplopoma fimbria | reverse complement strand
CCTGTAGCACCCCTTGTTGTAAAATTACAACGTTACCTTTAACCATCTAAAAACAATCAGGCTTTTTTTTCTTGTTTTTTTACCACATTTACATAGTCATTGGGTCCTATTGTTCAGTCTCACAATGTTATTGGATCGTACATTTGTTTATAAGTCACGCCTTCTGGCCATGAACTCACACAACCTCTCAAGGTTTCCTTCGAACAACATCTATTGGTTTCATTGGACTGGATTCATCAGATGCATGTAAGTAAAATGTCTTTTATATTTTTTTTGGTTGTTATTATAATGTCTAGAGCATGTACATATGTAGTTATTGTGGAATAGATGCATCAAATTTATTTTAGAGCTTATTATATAATTGTTGCAATTATACAACACTGGGTGAATGTGGTAGTCAAAACAGCTGGCTTGTTGCAGTGGGCTCCAACAGGTTGTGTTCCCTCCACTACACCACTGCCTGAAACAGAGTACTTTCTTTATACATGGATAGTATACATTCTACCCTTGTGTTGTGTTCTGGTCAAATTTGACTGATTTAAAAATTTAGTTAATTTGATCAGCCTGACCTAAAATTCCATGACTTTGTCCATGGAACAATTCAGTTCTGGGGACAGGAATGTTCCTGAATGTGGGGTGTGGATGTAAGTGGGGGATGCATGTTTTCCTTTTAGTATGATAATTAGAGCCATTAAACCATTTACATTTACATTTACATTTAGGGAATTTAGCAGACGCTTTTGTCCAAAGCGACTTACCAAACTATGGAAACTCAGACTGTGGCTTGATTCATTCAGAGAGAAATGCCTTCAGGTGGTACCAGAAGAGCACAACTCTGTGGATGAGATGATGATTCCTTTCAAGGGAAATTCAGCAGCATCAAGCAATATATGCGAGGCAAGCCAAACCCATGGGGATTCAAAGTGTGGGTGAGAACTGGAATCTCTGGCATGATGTGTGACTTCGATGTCTACCAAGGCAGTGTCAACGGAATACGAGCCAAATCTGAACTTGGATTGTCAGGTGAGGTTGTGATGAAACTTGCTTCCACACTTCCAGAAGGTCAGAACTACAAACTGTATGCAGACAACTACTTCACCTGTGTTCCATTATTAGTGAAGCTCCTTGATCGGGGAATTCATTACGTGGGAACAGCCAGGCAGGTGCGCCTACCCAACTGTAACCTTGAAGACGAGAAGAGCTTGAAGAAAAAGGGGAGAGGAAGCTATGACGTCAGAGTGGAGGGAATCACAACATCTGTGCTGTCAAATGGTATGACAGCAGGGCCGTCACACTTGTGTCATCCTTTGCTGGACCTGAACCTGTGCAGAAGATTCAACGCTGGACAAAGCCAACAAAACCTTCATTGAAGTTGAGAGGCCTTACATTGTTGGTGCCTACAACAAGTACATGGGAGGTGTGGATTTGTTGGACTCATTTACAGCCAAATATAAGTTCCCCATCAAATCCGTCGCTGGTACATGTACATCTTCTGGCTTTTCCATCATCCTCGCTGTGATCAATGCCTGGCTGCTCTACAAGGGGACTGTAAAGCGCTCAAGGTGTCTAGCAAAGAGACAATGAACAGGAGACAGTTTCAGGCACAGCTAGCATCCTCTCTTATCCTGGTAAACGCAACACTTCAAACTCAAGAGAGGACGGCCATCTTCAGGCAAAGGGAGCCCAGCAACACAGTCAGTGACATCAGGAAGCCCTCTGAATGCTCAGAAGAGGCCATCCAAGAGATGTGCAAACCTCCCATTGGATGTACGCAAGGACCTAGTTGGTCATTTCCAAGGAAGACAGGGAGAGGACGCTGCAGACAGTGCAATAAAGGATACACCAACACGCAATGCAGAAAGTGTGATGTTCGCCTTTTGCTTTTTAGACAACAGGAACTGTTTTTGGGACTTTCACCAAATGAAAGTCTTCATGACCAATGTCATAAAAGAAAAAAGAGGGAAAAAGCGCGCTTTAAGAGTTTTATCTTGTTTAATATTTTTAATAATTTTAATAAATGACTTCATAAAAATATGACTAATGTGTGATTATTATTAATGTTATATACCGTTATGGGGGCTAAGTAAGCAATCAACCCTGCAAATGAACCCTTAGTTGTTCCTGAATTGTTCACACAAGCGTGAGTACAAATACAGATCCTGCTCCCAACTAAGCCCAATGTTGCAATATTACAACATTTCTCTAAAAACGTACATAAACATTTTTTTTTTTTTTTTAAATCTTTCATTTCTGCATCAAAGGCCTCATACAACATGATCTGAATGGTCAAATATATTTTTTTTTAGGTTTTTCTATATTTGGGTCTTACAGGGT
>NW_026551545.1:5000-8438 GCF_027596085.1 Anoplopoma fimbria | reverse complement strand
GGCCTGGCCTGGCTGGCCTGGCCTGGCCTGGCCTGGCCTGGCCTGGCCTGGCCTGGCCTGGCCTGGCCTGGCCTGGCCTGGCCTGGCCTGGCCTGGCCTGGCCTGGCCTGGCCTGGCCTGGCCTGGCCTGGCCTGGCCTGGCCTGGCCTGGCCTGGCCTGGCCTGGCCTGGCCTGGCCCTGGCCTGGCCTGGCCTGGCCTGGCCTGGCCTGGCCTGGCCTGGCCTGGCCTGGCCTGGCCTGGCCTGGCCTGGCCTGGCCTGGCCTGGCCTGGCCTGGCCTGGCCTGGCCTGGCCTGGCCTGGCCTGGCCCTGGCCTGGCCTGGCCTGGCCTGGCCTGGCCTGGCCTGGCCTGGCCTGGCCTGGCCCTGGCCTGGCCTGGCCTGGCCTGGCCTGGCCTGGCCCTGGCCTGGCCTGGCCTGGCCTGGCCCTGGCCCTGGCCTAACCCTGGCCCCTGGCCTGGCCTGGCCTGGCCTGGCCTGGCCCTGGCCTGGCCTGGCCTGGCCTGGCCCTGGCCCTTGGCCTGGCCTGGCCTCCTGGCCTGGCTGGCCTATTGATCCCTGACCTATTTATGGAATGGCCTGGCCAAAACCCTAAATTAAGGTTAAACCTAATATCCTGGCCTGGCCCTGACCTCATATTTGTTCATCTATAGAACTATAGGAATATGGAACCCTGGCCCTGACCTGAACCCTAACATCAACAACCTAACCCATAACCCTTGTTAATAACCCTGTGGTTAACCTAACCTGGCCCTAACCTAACCTAACCCTAACCCTAACCCTCCCTACCCTGAAAAAACACTTAGGCAAATTTTCTGGAAAAAATTAACATGGGGAGTCTATGGCAGCTATATCACAGGAAGGACCTAGAGACTCGGGGGTAGTACCATTGGAAAGGCCGTGCCCTACTTACTATAGATGTACGTTAGAAAAAAGTTTGTAGGATCTTCAGAAAAAATGTTATTCAAAAAGGCGTCTTGATCCTTTTTCATTTTTTGCCGTTTCACCCCCTTCCCGAAGTCCTACAGACTCGGGGTCAGTACCATTCGATCGGGCTTGGCCTAATTAGTGGGGGCGGAGACCGTTTCCAAGGCTCTACCACATTCGGAAGAGGGTGTATTTTCAAAAAGGATCAAGAATCTGTGGTTTTCATCCCTTATCCTAACCCTAACCCTAACCCTAACCTAACCTAACCTAACCCTAACCTAACCTAACCCTAACCCTAACCCTAACCCTAACCCTAACCCTGGACCTAACCGGGGATAACCTCGATCCTGGAGTCCTAACCCTAACCTAAGACCAACTTAACCTAACCCTAACCCTTCAGAAAAAATGTTATTCCTAAAACCTAATATTTTCTTGCCCTCGAACCCCCAACCCTAAGACTCCTTGGTACCATTCGATCGGACTTGGCCTAATTAGTGGACCGGAGACCACTTCCAAGGCTCTACCACATTCAGAAAAAAAAGTTATTTTCAATAAATCCTCTCATGTGCCTAATCTGTGGTTTTCATCCCTATTCCTAACCCTAACCCTAACCCTAACCCTAACCCTAACCCTAACCCTAACCCTAACCCTAACCCTAACCCTAACCTAACCTAACCTAACCCTAACCCTAACCCTAACCTAACCTAACCCTAACCTAACCTTGACCCTAACCTAACCTAACCCTAACCTAACCCTAACCATTCTAACCTAACCCTAACCCTATACCTTTTAACCCTAACCCTAAACCCTAACCCTAACCCTAACCCTAACCCTAACCCTAACCATATCCTAACCCTAGAACCCTAACCTGGAACCCTGAAATACAACCTCAACAACATAGATTGCATATTGCATTTGTAACCTTAACCTGTGGTAACCTTAACCCCTAACCCTAACCCTAACCCTAACCCTAACCCTCTACCGAAAAAAACACTTAGGCAAATTTTCGGAAAAAATTAACATGGGGAGTCTATGGCAGCTATATCACAGGAAGGACCTAGAGACTCGGGGTAGTACCATTGGAAAGGCCGTGCCCTACTTACTATAGATGTACGTTAGAAAAAAGTTTGTAGGATCTTCAGAAAAAATGTTATTCAAAAAGGCGTCTTGATCCTTTTTCATTTTTTGCCGTTTCACCCCCTTCCCGAAGTCCTACAGACTCGGGGTCAGTACCATTCGATCGGGCTTGGCCTAATTAGTGGGGGCGGAGACCGTTTCCAAGGCTCTACCACATTCGGAAGAGGGTGTATTTTCAAAAAGGATCAAATCCTGGTTTTCATCCCTTATCCTCCTGGTTTTCATCCCTAACCCTAACCCTAACCCCCTAACCCTAACCCTAACCCTAACCCTAACCCTAACCCTAACCCTAACCCTAACCTAACTAAACCCTAACCTAACCCTAACCCTAACCCTAACCCTAACCCTAACCCTAACCCTAACCCTACCCTAACCTTCCATTCACCTTATTCCAAATAAAACTTTGACAAATTGTATCGTATGAACTCTTATTTATTGATCATGACATAAATATTTATGGAATGTACATCACAAAAGGTCTAAATTAAGGTTAAACTTTAATATCAAAGGAAGTGACATCATATTTGTTCATCTATAGAACTATAGGAATATGGAGACCTGAAATACATCAACAACATAGATTGCATATTGCATTTGTTAATAGCTTACCTGTGGTTAGGGTTAGGGGACGCTAACCCTAACCCTAACCCTAACCCTAACCCTCTACCGAAAAAACACTTAGGCAAATTTTCGGAAAAAATTAACATGGGAGTCTATGGCAGCTATATCACAGGAAGGACCTAGAGACTCGGGGGTAGTACCATTGGAAAGGCCGTGCCCTACTTACTATAGATGTACGTTAGAAAAAAGTTTGTAGGATCTTCAGAAAAAATGTTATTCAAAAAGGCGTCTTGATCCTTTTTCATTTTTTGCCCGTTTCACCCCCTTCCCGAAGTCCTACAGACTCGGGGTCAGTACCATTCGATCGGGCTTGGCCTAATTAGTGGGGGCGGAGACCGTTTCCAAGGCTCTACCACATTCGGAAGAGGGTGTATTTTCAAAAAGGATCAAGAATCTGTGGTTTTCATCCCTTATCCTAACCCTAACCCTAACCCTAACCCTAACCCTAACCAATGGCAGCTACATCAAAGGAAGGACCTAGAGACTCCTGGTACCAATCGATCCGCTGGAACCATTAACCCTAAGACCACTTACAAGACGGTAGGACCTTCATGAAAAAAGTTATTCACGAAAAACCAATATTCTTGGGTTTCAACCATTCCCAAGGTCCTAGAGAGTCGGGGTTGGTACCATTCGATCGGACTTGGCCTAATTAGTGGACACGGAGACCACTTCCAAGTCTCTACCACCTTCAGAAAAAAGTTATTCAAGAATATGTAATCCTCTCATGTGTAATCGTGGTTTTCATCCCTAT